>NW_017279524.1:116702-265796 GCF_001594065.2 Cyphomyrmex costatus
ATATATACATATTATTATAGGTACAATGTATAATTCTTTTAAAAAAGATATCTTTGCCTAATTTACATAATGAAATAGTTTGAATAGCTTTCTTAATATGAAGGTTAATAAGCCAGAATAAACAAGCAAAACTAATTGTTAAATTAATAAAACGTATATATTTAATGACATATATATATGTATAATTTAAGCGGAATATTTTGACTTAACAAAATCCTATCTAATCGAATACAATCAAATTAAAAGACAGAAGACAAGTTTTTAAATAGGCGAATAGTATCGGAGCAAACAGGCAATGTATAGTTTTGGGTGTCGGATGATAGATTACACATGTCAATGTGGTTTAATTTAAAAGTATGTATTGCCATATAAAAAGTATACTGATGTCAAAATATAAGATAAGTTTATAATTGAGTCTTCGTTTCCTTTGCGAGAACTAATTAAGTCCGATGTTGTAAAAATGTAAGGTTGTTATTATATATGAGATTATTGATTTTTATCAATATAACTACGTATGTATTCCCAGGCCATTTTTAAGTAATAAACTAATTGAGTAGCTCATCATAAAATATTATAAAAGCAAATTTTCCATACATAAATAAAAACGTATGTGTAATTTAGAACAGGATAATGCCGTAAAATATAATAAGAAATGAAACATGTCTTTCTCGTACGACTTCTAATGATCGGACCAATTCCAGTTATTAAAAGTCATACGACAGACACATTTCATTTCTCGCTATCGGAATCGGTTCAATTCCAGTCATTAGATATCATACAAAAAAGACGTATGTTTCATTTCTTACTACTTTTTATCCTGTTATTATCCGTATTATTCTGTTCTACATTACACGTGAAAAATTTACTTCTGTAATAATTTGTAAGATAAGATACTAATAGATCAATTCTAAGCAAACGTATCGTTAAATCGTAAAATTACAAATTGTAATGCTTATAACTTTACGTAAAGTTTTTATAGACAACTTCTTGCTAGCCGTAAGATTTACGAGAAATTGTAAGTATTTACGCGTCGAATTACAATTCTAGTCTTAAGTTCTTACAAATCTTACGAGGACAAGTTACGAGCCTTACGAGTTTGGTTAGAATTGACATGTAATAAATTTAGTTTTTATATAAAAAGAGATCGGAAATGCGCAGTTACATTCACAAAAACTGTATCCTCCTTGCTGTCAATCTCATACTTTTATAACATCAAACTTTGATTAGTTCTCGTAAAAGAGATGAAGAATCAATTATAAACTTATCTTATATTTTTTGACATCAGCGCTTTTTTTCTATTGACATGTAATTTAGATACATTTGACATACATATGTAACTTATTATCCAACACTATATGTTGTGTTACCACGATACTATGGCTTATTTCAAAACTTCTATTTTTTACTTCGTATTTAATTAATTAGGCACTTGTTTTTAGTAATTGATGAGGGCTTGAATCAAAATATTTCGCTTAAAGTCATTAAACATACATGCGTTTTATTAATTTAACAGCTAATTTTGATCATTCATTTGGCTTATTAATACATGTTGTTTTAATTCAAGCCATTATTGTTCTTATTTTTAATTATCTTAATATATATAGTAATTTATTTTTTACTGTGATCGAAACGTATGTATTATTCATTAATTTTGAATGCGTTTGAAAATCTTTGTTACACACATGTTTGAAAAAGTAATGAGATAAAAAAATATTATTTGCACGTTTCAATCTTGAACCGGGACACCAACCGGAATTGATAATGTGTCACGTAAACAAAAAATGCGAAAATTCGCCGATTGATGTAGAATAATAAGCCCGTAATATTAAAAAAATTATTGATAACGGTATCATAATTGGATACGGTCGATCCAATTTTTGAAAGAGTACATTGCATGATGGTAAATCTCAATTATCATTGACAACTTGTCAAGTAAAAGTGGCTCTTGTATGTACTTTAATGACACGCAATCGTGAAATAATGACAGAAACAATTGGGTAAAAGAAACAACTTTTCAATTTATCATTTCTTTAAATATTACGATAATTGTAATATTGTTGTATAAATCATCACCACAATCTACAATACATAAACTCAATAGAATAATGAAGAATGTTCTCTAATTTAATGTTTTCCGACAAGAAAGGAGACTGATTGCACACACTTATTTGACAAGAAGCAGATGGCTTTATCATTGAAATCAACTAAAATATCAATTGTCTTGGAAAAAAGATAATGCTCACTAACCTGTTAAATGTCAGCTCAATACGGTAGGCCAATAACTTTCGGTAGGCGATTACTTTCATCGGTGATCTTCACCACTGCAGTTAGATCAATGAGCCTTGCAGCACACGAATGACGTTTATCAGGAACGATAATACATGCAAACAATTTTCTTCAAGATGCGCATTTTAACAATTGCGCCACAGACGTCGGTTAATTTTAGAATTTAATTCACTGTTCCCCGTTTTATTTATATGTGGTTTTATTATTAAATTCAACAAGTCAATTAACGATACCTCAAAACGTAATATTAGAAAAACTATTTCACATCGCGAGATTCACGATATTTTCAAGTACTTGTCTCAATGTCCACATTGAAGTTTTCGAATTTCAAAAGTGAAAACTCGATCGCACCTTGCACTTTTCAATAAGAAAATATCTGCGGGACCTGCGCGTTCTTCACATAAAACGTAGTTACGTTTGATTGACGTAATTGAAGAGTCAATTATGAATCTATAAGTGTGAATCCTATATTGAAAATGGACCAATGTTGCGGTGCCACTTGCCTTTCTCTTCTTCTGTCTTTGTTTGTCTAAATTTAAATAGTTCAAGATGTCAAATTTTAATACGTTAGATCATAGTAAAATGTCTAAAATCCTTTCTCATCCATGAAAAACTGATTATCTTGCGAATATATTGTCTCTTATATTTCTTGTCGGAAAGATTTAAATATGGCGATCGTACGTGGCCTCTCCTTTTGCTCATTTTCTTCTCTCGCTAGAAGGGATGATATCGGCAATAATGCAATATGACAGTAATCTCCAATAAAGCATCGCTCTATACTCGACCTCTTCTATTTGCTATTTTATCCAATCCGTCACGCAATGTCACAGCGAGCTCAATGTCAACGTTTCCAGACGAACCCTCTTAAGAGATTTCCTCTTCATACTCCAACGGTACCATTAGCGGTGGCATGAGAGACAGAGTTTAAAAAAAATTATACTTTCGTTGTGTGATTATCCATCCTTCCGGGATCTCTTTCGTCCGCTCGTTTCAACGATCCGTTTTTTAAACCACGAATTTCAAGCGGTCTTCATAAAGGTCTCGTAGGGAACCAGCAAGGACGAAAGGGACCGGTATCAGCGTCGCACAGCGGGGTGAGCAACGCGAGGAGAGACCACTGTGGTAAGGTTTCGTGGTGGATCCGTGCTGCGTGGTGGTCGGGTAGTTTGTGGCTGCGAGCACACAAGTCGAGCCTACGACACGAGCACGGCGGCGCTTCGCCGCTCCGTCATCGTCCTTGCGGTGAGAGCATCTCTGTTGCTCTTCTAACGTTTCACCGTCTCTCACTCGCACCGCTCCTTCTCTTCGCTCATCCGCGCGTTCTCGCGCCGTGCGTCGCGGAGGAGATGAAGAGGCCTTCCCTCGTCGCGCCTCTCTTGTGCTACGAGCCTTCTAGCTATTGCACACAGTTGGCTCTCTTTTTCTTCCTCTCCTAGACTGGCAACGATGCGATCGTTCCCCGGCACGGCATTGGCGCGAGGAAGAGGAAGCACTTCCTAATCGGTGCATCAAGTCGAAGGGCCAAACCTGACGTTAAATTGATCACGCTTGTTTCCATCAATGGTGGTTAATTGAAAAAAAGAAGTACAGATTTTTGCACACTGCATAACGCATAAGATATACGAGAAAATCAACGAGAGTCCTTTATTTCGTGAAAGGAAGTGAAGGAACTTCATTAGTTAATTTTCTTATATGTTATGTATTATGCAAGATTTTGTGTTTCCGCCCTAACTCTAATCTCGGTTCAATCAACTCTTCATCTTTTTCTAGTTTTGATACCCATTTTTACTAATGTAGATTAAATTTAATATCGATAATTCTTAGAAAAAAATGAAAATTAGTTGAATCAAGATTAAAATTAAACTACATTGCGAGCCATAAAAATTAACAAAAGAATAGACAATAGATTGGACAAAGATTGTATTTAATCTACATTGATAAAACGGGCGTCATTATTATTCCTTTAATTTTGAAGAATTATTTCTAAAATTCCATATTTTTAGAGATAATGTAATCGATTCAGCAAATTACGAATTCTAAATCGAAGTAAAATATGCATAGCTATATTGTTTTGAGGACACCCGTAAGGAGGTCAACTTTCGCACGACTCGCATCACCTTGTCGACAGCGCGACTAGCTAAGAAGTCAACACGATTAACGTGTTTATGATTTTCACGATCAGTGGCGTCGTCTTTTACGGACGACTACATGTTTACTGGTGCACGTAGTCGAACCCAGTTTTCATCGCGGCTCGTTAAAGACCGTCGCAATTGGATTGAATAATGACGAATAATGAAATAACTGACTGACCAGAACGTGATTTTATGAACAATTTATTCGATTTATAGAACGAAACGAAATATTCTTGGAAGTTTAAATTAAGTTTCACGTCTATAAATTAAACTATCGAAACTTGAGTTTTAATTGAAAATTTCATTGTACTGGAAATAATCAAAGAATAAGTGACAATAAAGTTAGTAATTTTCAACCTACTAGAGAGAAACTATCAGTAAAGATTGAAATCAGGATTGGAAAATAACTTATTACTTATAACGAAATTACAATTAAAATTACTTTTTTCAGTAACTCGAACTTAGTTCCTTTTTTTTCTATCTATAGTAATCTATTGTAACTTATTAATTTAATAATATTTTTTGTAATAATAACTATAATTTAATAGTTACTTTTATAGTTTCTTATATTTTCTATGTATACTTCGAAATGCGTATATATTGTATATATATTTATAAACGATGAGCAATTAAATGAGCTATAGAAAGTTAATTATTTCAAAAGTTGTGAGGGGCCAACTTCATACAGGTGAAAAAAGTATCGCTTGTAAAATGTCTTACCTTATAACAAGGCTTATAAGTGCACCTAAATTATTGATAATCTCGCTGTTTCGCGTAATACTCTGAATAAATGTCGACGGATCGAAAGCCTTAAAATGCCGGCACGCATAAAAGACGAAACTGTAACTTTTAATATTTCGAAACGGTAACGTTCCATAATTTTAAGTCATCCGTCGAAATTTCTCGAACGAAAAAAGTAGTTTGGCACGTTAATAAAATGCAATCACACCGTAATGATAGTGTAATCTCACGCTAACTGCAGTCGTAACAAATATAACGAAATGCAGTCGTAATGAATATAACGAAACAATTTCGATACAGTTGATATTATTTTATTCTTTTAGCCTGTAAATAAACTATTATATACATATGTATATAATTATATATATAAAATTATTATATAAAAATTAATTTTTCAAATTTACGAAGAAAGATTCTTTAACCCGCACACACATTAGAGATTCAGTAGAGATGGTAGTTTTAAATCGAGAGAGAAGAACATATATTTTTATTCCTTTGTTTTTCTCATTTTGTTCTATTTTTTTCTTGTGTTTCTCCCCCCTCCTATTTCTCTCTCTTTCTCTCTTTCTTTCTTAGGAATTGTTAAAACTTGGTGGATCATTAAAAATGGCTTTCTCATGACCAAGTTCTTATTAAAAGATTTCTAGTCTACGTAAATTCTACGAAAAATTTGTCGAAGGACCCTCGAATTAGGCCCACCCACGGACGTGTCGCCGCGACACGTCATTTACGAGATTCTCGGCGTTGCACTAAGATTTCAAAGTAATTACAACGTACCCCCCAATAATTTCATGGGCGTTTTAACAACGTCTCCGATCCTTCCAATTGCAACCGCGCGCTTATGAATATTGACATAAAATCAAATTTCATGAGCAGAGATTCATTGGCAGATGAGGCAAAAGCGTCAATATTCGGGGTATACGATCGGTTCGGCCCACCCGGCGTGCAATTAGAGGTACGATTTTCATTCGTTCAACCGGCTATGCAGATGGTTGGTGGCCGGTGCTCTCGCCGGTAGAGAGAGAGTGAATATTGGCCTCTCGGCCACCCGGAAGATAATTAATGGGTAATCGCGCTCCTCTTTTTCGCGAATGCTCTTCTGACAACGCCTATATTCCCGACAAACCGCATAAACGGTTATACTATGTCGTTTATTTCCGTGGGGCTTATCCCTTTCGGCCAAAACTGATTTCGCGTATAGTTAGCGGGATGTACGAAATGTTGTACAAATTTCGCTGTGCTTATTGCCCAAATTCCACGCGTACTTGAACCGAAGGTTGCTCCACTGTACGCGGATAGAGGCCGAAAGGAAGCGCGAATTGAAAGAAAAGAAAAGAAACAGAACCAACGATATCGGTCGCGACCAAGATTTATGCTCATTGCCGCGGTTGAACGTATCTTTAGTGGGCGGGCTTTCCAAGAGAGGTAACGGTCCAACTCCGTTGAGCGTGTGCTGCGACGACGCGCAGCGTATCTTAATTTGTGGGGCTCCGTGCGAGAAATATCAGGTTCTCAAACGCCGTTGCGAGTCTCCTAGCAAAGTGACGTTTAGTCACGGTTGCACCGGTTGTTTCTGATCAACCTCGACCAACTAGTGGATCAGTGGGCGTAAGAAACAGGCTGCGACAAACTGAAGGATATCGCCAAAGAAATTAAAAAGGTAGGCGTAACTTAAAAAAAAGAAGTAGTAATAATGTGGTGTAATAAATGAGGTATAATGATATATGTCATAATAACACATGATATACTAATAAATGATAATAAATGTAAGAAAGTTATTCGAGAGCGATCAATGTCTCGATAAGAATTAGATTTAAAGCGTAGATATTCAAAATATTTTGAATTCAAGAAAACATTCGAAGAAAAAGATATTCTGACAACTATAGATGTTTCATCTTAGAATTTTAATGTACATAATTGAATATACTGTTATTGCAGTTATAAAACAGTTTTATATTCAATTATATACATTAATTCTACATATCCTTCCCTTATTTGGAAAAAACACAACTAAAAAAATATGATTTTTGAGTTGTTACCATGAATAAGTTAAGTAAAGATTATTATATCAATTATCAAAAGTAAATTAACTCTAAGTTTTTGTAGATAAAAAATGGGGTTTAAGACAATTTTAATAAAGTTTCGAAAAAAGGAATTGTTTTATTTTGAATTTAATTATTTTAGTTCAGCAGGATGAATATACATTGTTGATGATATTTCGAATTATTTTTGATGAATTATTCTCGATTTATAATTTTGTAGAATATATTAAAATCATCATAATTTGAAAAGGATAATTTTTTTAAAGGTTGTGAAATAAAATTAATAAAAATAATATTTGATTATGTTTCTAAGAGTATATATTTTCTTTTTTCCACACGATTATTATTTAATTAGTCAACAATTTTTTGTTAAGTTAAAAAATAGTTTGTCTTCTCCTATTCTGAAAAGTTTTTTTGTAATTATGTCATTTTTTAAAGGAACGATATAAAACTTTAGTTGTCATCTTTAGTTGCTACCTTAATTTTTTTTCATTACAATAACTTTTTTTTAACTTTTAGAAGCATCGACTTGCATGATTAACTGTTCAATAATTATATTATGTTTTTATGTGTGTGCTTTTAATCTTCGATTTAATAACTCATGACAAATATACTGACATTAACACCTAGCGTGTGTTTTATAAATTAATGGACGTCGCGAGTCATTTAAAGATGCTACTATGACACGAAGACTTACGTTCGCAGACGCGGTTAAAAGAAGCCGAGGTTCAAAGATCGGAGGAAGAGCACGTAAGAAGCAGAGGGACAGCCATACATAAATCCCGAATATAATCTACGAGATTTATGCACAATGTAACGAATCCACCGTGCGTGCGCGAATCTCACAGATTTTTATTTTTTTTCTTCCACATCGAGAAAGTGCAAATTTGTGTCCCACATCGGTGATCGCGGCCGAGATGCTCCTCCTCTTTTTATATTCTTTTTCCCTTCGCGTCACATCTCATAACGCCAAGACACGGCGATTTGTCACCGTCTTGCACGAAAATGCAAGTTGACGCGAGTTAACGCGATGCGATCTTGCTCTCGTGTTATTTTTTGTTTAATTTCATCTTTTCTCCTCTTTTATTCACCCGTTACTCTTTTCCGCCCTTCCTTCGGTTCCCACCTCGCGCGGTTCATTTTCGAAACATGATTGGAGAGACGGACGACCGTCTCGGCCAGAGCAGCGGAAGGAGGATGCGCGCGTTTACCGTCGCCGAAAATTCATTACGCGTCGCTGGTTAATCTCCTCCACTTGTCCGCCTCCCTGTTGTATCTTCATTAAATCTCCACTTCGCGAGATGATATTATCGCGACTCGTTCGGCGTTGCGTTATATTACGTGCTAACTACCCGTGTTAGTCGCGTCGATAGTCTAATTATTGTACACCTCGCGTATTGTAAGGTTCTTTTTCAACGGAACACGCGGTCCGAAATTACGGCACGCTGTTCCGCGAGATGTTTTCGGGGATTACATTTGCGGAATTGCGCGTGCAAATCACGCACAGGACACGACGGAAGCGCAGAGGCGAATGAAGAAGGATGTAGCCGGCCTACGAGATACATAAAAAAAGGGAGTATACCGACTGTATTTCTCGAGTGAACCACTTAAAGGAACGCGGCAGTACGAATATCCGGCGGTCCGAGGTCGGATTTATGTCTCAGTTAGATGAAATGTACGAGATAAGTGAAAAATTGCCCACCCGTGCGTACACGCACGCGAGGTTTTAATTTGTGCCGGCGGTGTCTTTCCTCCGGTAATTGTCATTAACCGTTATTAAAATTTCGACTATGACGTCGCGCTTCACGGGATTCCGTTATTGCAGTTGGCGCTGGGCACGTTTGCCGCAACACTAATTATCGCACGAAATTAACGTGCAAAGACAAGCAGTGAGACGTTTGTAGTGATATCGATCGTTTTGTCATTCCGAAGCTTATACATCTCTCTCATATACATGGATACTTCGTTAATATATGCGCGGAAATGTGAAAGTGCCGCGCGACTTCTTGATATTGAAGTGACTTTAAACAAATCGTAAAACGCACATACTTGTTTTAATAACTGAGACGAATGCGTGTAATGTGTATATTGAATGAGAAAATACGATAGACTCGTAGAAAGTATAAAATATAGAGACTTCATCGCGTGAAACGATGTTAGATTATTGAATTGATAAATTCGTATCCGCGAGAAATTCTATTCCAGAATATATTTCTTGTATTTACTCGTACACGATTTCGTTCTTTAACCCAAACCTAATTAATTGTTTTACTGAACTTATTATATATTCTGAACTGAGTTCATTTACTTTCTAAAACCTTTAGAATAAATCTCACACTAAAGAGAGATTGGCACGAGCCATTCTTTTTCAGGATGGTTAATTTTCATTCTTTATATGTAAGATTCTACTTTAAATAATTTGGAGAATATAAAATAGATATTTTTTATTATTCTTTTATACTCACAAGTTTGCCTAATCAATTGATATTCATTTATCATATGATTAAGTTAATTATTCAATATGAATTCAAATTAAAGATCAGATCTGTCCAATTTCAGCTCCGGACAGCCAAATTGCAAAGCCATCAACAAAAAAATTCAATGTAAGATCTCGAGGACTGCAAAGTGCTAATAAGTGTCGCTCAGATGCGTGCCAACACTTTATAATCTTCAAAATTCTATTCACATTAATTCTTTTTACGTTGATAGCTTTGCGTTTTGGCTCCGAAGCAGAAATTGGCAGACCAGTTATTGGACATTTATTTATATTTTCATAAATCCATAATGACTTACCTGAAATTAAAATAGTGCAGCACTCACCAAAGAGCGCAGCAATAAAGTTGTAACGTGACATTGATCTGTAAAATAAATATAGTCAAATTACAATAATGCTCGAAATAATTAATGTTTTAGAAAATAATTATTATGCGTATTAGATTTATATTTTTTTTTTTTACATGATCAATAAAATAATTACTTATAATTTCTATATATAGGAACATATTCTTAAATACATATTTTGTATCTGTTTTTGATTGAGAAGAATGTAATTGACGTACATTTTTTTAGAAGTTTCTTTTTAAGAGTCTAAACATAGATTTTTTACGTTATTGACAAATATTATTTAGAAATAAAAAATATTATGTGTAATAAATATTTTTTAGTATTTAAAATGGATATACTACTAAAATTATATTGATTTATTTAAAATAAAACATAAATACATCAAAAGAACGATTTTAACGAAGTACCTAAAAATTTAGAGACACAGATCTAAAAATATGTAATTTTGTTTGACTATCAAAATAATTATATAGAACGCTATAATTGGTTGCTTTAATTGGTGATTCGAATATCAATTTTTTTGCGATATTGCTCATCCTGTTTGAGAGTTTCCTATAATTATTTTCTTGCTGCAATTAAATTAATTTCAAATTTATCAATTAACACACACGTCTTTAAAATATATTTTTAATATTTATTTAATAGATATTAAAAATATGTTTAAAAATTGTGTATCTGCCGATGGGGATTTAGTTGAATTCATAGATTCTTCAGTAAAATCGAGCTAGTTTTCTGTGTGTGAATATCATTTCATACATCTGAAGATATACCGGAAACAGTTTCGAACGATCGCATTTTCCACGTATTAGAATGCCACTTGACACGAACGTAGCGCACGGGAATCATGCAACGTTGGCCGGAGGATGCTACACAATGATACTCGGCGAGAGGTATTCGATACCACCGGGAGAAATGGTACTTAAAGACAGGCTACAGTTAGGTAACATGTGGCGAAGCGACCATCTGTCTAGGAAGCAAACGCGGCGGGTGTTGCGACGAGGAACGACACATCTCGCCTTGACTTGCGCTCTTCTCCCCGCCGTTTCTTCTTGTGCGAGATGAGATGGACCGTTTATGCGTGACTGGCTTGACTTTGTTGAAGGCGCGCGCCTACCTTGTACGCCACTCTCGCAATGTCAAGGTGTCACGCGGTG
Source organism: Cyphomyrmex costatus (assembly GCF_001594065.2). NCBI lineage: Eukaryota > Metazoa > Arthropoda > Insecta > Hymenoptera > Formicidae > Cyphomyrmex > Cyphomyrmex costatus. The sequence goes on from NW_017279524.1 coordinate 127,902, forward strand.
ATTGACGGAAAACCGCCGGTGTTACGTTCGTCACGTAATATGTCCCCACCTACGCGATCGCACGAAACCTGAACTGTACCTACATTGAGAGAAAAGTGTTTGATATTTGTGACTATAAATTATTATTATTTTTAGGACCAGCTATATATTTTTAGTACCATATATATAGATCTTTAAATTTAATCATTAATTATTAGTACTAATAATTTAACAGTAATATGAAGTCTACAATAGAAATCGTAGCTGCATGTCTTAAGTTGTAGAAAATTGACCAATCGAAGTCGATTATTCTTCTGATATTCGATTGTGATTGGATAATTTTTTACGATTTAAGATCTTACGACCGCTATGATTTCTCTTGTAGGCCTCATGTAATAACCATTTAAAAATAGAACTTCTAATCATAATTATTTTATATGCAATGTTAATATTACTGCTATAATGTTAGTAATAATAATTAGGTGTATATATTGTACAAAAATATATATAACGATAGCTGTTTCCAATGTCTGCATGCAATGGGAAAGATTCCAAAGGAAGGAAAATAGGTATCACACGACTTAACCGAAAATGCCGAATCGCTTAAACATCTCTATTTCTCTGCTCGCTAGATAGAAAAAGAAGAGTTTCTTTGTGACGTATTGTGACTGGCGATGAAAAGTGGATATATTTTGACAATCTCAAACACAAAAGGTCATGGGTGGACCCGGTCAACAATCAACATCTACACCAAAACGAAATATCTATGGCCACAAAGCAATGCTCTGCATTTGGTGGGATATATGCAAGGTGTCGTTTATTACAAGCTACTCAAACCAAAAGTATCACGGGAGATCGATATAAATTACAATTAAATTGTCTGAATGAAGCATTGTTGGAGAAAAGGCCAACAGTAGCCAGCAATCGACGCAAAGTTATATTTTAGCACGACAACGCTCGACTACAAAAGCCGTCAAGAAAACACTGATGCAGCTCGAGTGGAAGTTTTCCCGCACCCAGCGTATTCATCAGACTTAGCTCCTTCAGACTATTACTTGTTCCGATTGATGCAGCTTGGTGGATACACACTTCAGAAATTACGAGGATGTGCGAAAATGGATCGACGAATGGATTGCTTCAAAATACCAATCGTCGCGGAATCCACTTATTGCCCGAAAGATGGGAAAAATGTATAGTTAGCGAGGACAAATACTTTGATTGACGTATTTTTTGCTTTTGATATCGAGATAAATGAGTTTTTTTAAGCAAAAAAAACCGCGGAATTAAGTTTACTACTTAATAACAAATTTTTAACGAACTTTAACTTGAGACTGCTTTGACAAAATGTTTAATTTAAAAAGATTACAAAGAGATATTGCAATATAAACGAATACGTCATCAGAGAGAAAGCGATTTGAAAATCGTTAAAGCTTTTTTAAAATATTTTGTAATTTGTAGTAATTTAACTCAATTATTGACCTACTTGTACTATCCAATTCTTTGAAATTAATATGTTTGTGAGCACAGATATAATTATTAAAATCAACATTTAATTTAATTTAACACGTAATGTTACAATTTAAGACTAATTCAGAGTACCACATGGGCTTCATACTTCATAAATCATAGTTAACATGTTTTGACGTCCAGATGTAAAACAGCTTGCTTTCCTTCGCTTTCGAATCTGTATATTTTCCTTCATTCATCGACGTCATTTATTGACACGAACTAATCATTTAATCAAAATCTATATATTTTATAATTGTAGTATTGATATTTGCCGATAAATAATAAAGAAAATGAGTTGCATTTTCGCGCTGTCAATTTATATTTTAATTACACAGTGGCACGAAAATGTTAAGCAGAATATTCATATTGAACATATAGCGATGTGCAAACAACTTGGCAGACGTTCGCGCCAATATATCAACGTCATCGTTTCAAGTTAATTGACCGACGTTGTACAGCTTGCACCTTTCGTGTTTTCGCATAATAAACTTCACGCGGTTGCAATGAATTCCAACATCTGTGTCTACGTAAATTTCAACAATGAATACGCGATGTTACTATTAGATCCCGAAAAATTTGTCCAAAAAATATGAGATGTCTGCAAGATGTTAATAACAAAATTAAAATTACGGACATAAAAATAAATGCAATTTTACTATATATCTTATCTTATACTCTCAACTATCATACAAATGTCATTTAAATATATAATAAATCATCAAAATAGAGATAATAATCAAATTAGAGATAGAGATTGAATTTAATTAATCAAAAGAAAGAGAAAACTAGTATCAAGTTTAGTAAACTCTGCTTTGATTGGTCATGTTAAATCAATTTTAATTCCTAATAAGATACGGACATAGAAAGAAATAGAGACTGCAGATAAAAAAACATAAATATTATGTCTTATATTATTCTCTATATTAACAAAAAAATACTTACAATTACCATAATTTAACTATAATTTATAGTCATTTTTGATGTCAGCATATATTTTTTAATAGGACTATAAATATAATAATTATTATTAATAACATTATAGCAGTAATATCTACAGAACGAAGCTTTTCATCATAATTATTTTACCATACAATTATGGTCAAAAATACCAAACACTTTTCTCTTAATATGCAAGGTAGTATTTTATATAAAAACTAATTACAAAAAATGTGTTAATAATTTATCAATTTATTATTTGTATAAGCGTGCAGCAACGATAATACCGGCTCTGAGTATACAAGGATTGAAAAAAAATTTCAATTATACATGACGTGATACAAGAGGCTGTTCGCACCGTGGCAATGAATTCTGCTTATATGAATGAAGAGCTATAATTACGCGATGCACTACATGAAAATGTCATAACAAATGCCCGTAAAACGGAAGACGCTAGTAAATCCACATGCTGATTGACTTCTGATCTCGAAAACGTTATGCATCGCGGCGTTTCAGGCGCATCGAGAAAATGCATTGCAACCAGTTTTTCTCCGGGACACCGCAGGTCTTCTCTTTTCTTTGCACGATAATCGCTCCACGTGGGCTATTTTCTCGTTGAAATAGACGAAACCATGAGAGCTCTCGCGAAACTCCGCCCGATTAAAAGCAGATAATAAAGTTCGTTAATTGCTCTTGTCGGAATCGCCGCTGGTCGTACTTAATTTGCCATTTGCTGCCGCGAGAAGATATCGAGCGCGATAAAAGTAGGTTGGGTTTCCGTACCTGGATTTTTAGTAATACACTGTGTTGCTACAGGATTAATAAATAGGGATAGCTCGGAGACAAGTTCATGAGATCGAGGCGTAAAGGATACCGCAAACGAGTGTGCGAGATATAGCAAGTTGCAAATGGTATAGGAAATTGCATACAGTTAGAATATTTACAACTAGCTACAACGCTTGGCTGTAGCAAAGCAATCATGTGTTTATCTTAAGATTCTAGTTTGGTTTCGAAAGATACGTATATGAATCTTATACCTTAATCCGTATAACTGTATACAAATAATTTACGATAAACTTACAATCACAACTTCTGTCAATTGTATAGATAAACACACATACATACATAAACACTTATATCAAATTTTAAACAGTAAAAACTTATATACTTTGTTCAAATAACGCTGTAACGCTTCAAAAATTCCATCCTTCGGACAGCAAAGAACAGTTTTACACAGACTTATGTTATTTTCACTTTTATATTTATCATCTATAAATTTAGCTGAATATAGATCTAAAACAATTTTGGTTGGACCATCAAAATATAATATAGATTCAAATTGGTTAGAATTTCAAAACTTTTTGTAGTATTCCTCATTACGATAAACGATTTATCACTAATTATCTTTAGAATTTCTATGCAACCATTTTGATCCAACAAAATAATTTTCAGATCTGTATCTAGCTAAATTATGGGTCAATTCTAAGCAGAATCGTAAGACTCATAACTTGTTCTCGTGAAACTTGTAAGAACTTATGACTAATATTCTAATTCTATGTGTATGTATCCGTAAGATTACGATTTCTTGTAAATCTTGTTGTCTGTGAAGATAATGTATAAAGGTATAAGCACTTCAAAGTTCTAATAAGGCTTATAAGAATATGTTACGAGCCTTAGAATTCTGCTTACAATTTAAGAATTAATGACTTCAGAAAAATAGTTTTTTCCGTGTGGGAAACACGATAGTGAAAAGATGAAAAAAAAAATTATCAACAAAAGGATTAAATATAAATCTATGGAATATATAGGGGTATAAATTTTCAAATAAATATCTGGTACTCTCTGGGAGGTAAATTACAACCTGAAACAGCGTGTTTTGTGAGATCGTAAAAATGGAAACAGGATTTTCGGGGTTTCGCCAACCTCGCGCTTCGGGATTGTCGTCGTGCCGATCTTTTCATCCGATATCGTCTGCATGCGTTTTATTTGCAAGCTGAGAATAAGGCGGTTGTATCTTTGAGGATCTCTGCACGATTTCTTTAAGTTATTCATCACCGATATTTATCGGTAAGTCGCATGAATGACGCTACGATCGGCTACCACAAATACTCAATTAAGCCCATCACACTCTACGATTAATTACATGCGCGCGCCGAGTACGAGTTGATTTAATGAAGTTAATTAAGAATCTCTAATATCGCACGGGAAGCGTTCATCGACCATCTCGTACGTGCGATTATGCACTTTTAATCCGGCGAACTATCCTATTGCCGCTTAATACTTTACGATGTTCATTTGCGAAGCACTCGATTGATGGACGATTGAAAATATAAAGTCTACTTTGGGAAATGCAACGAGATAAATTGGCTAACGGATCGCGATAGGAAAGCCAATATCACTGTCGATTTTTTTCTTCGCGATCGCGTGACCGATAAATGTGGCGTGAATTATGTGAAATCCGCGTGTCCAATTGCAAGGACTTTAAAGGCTGTGACCTCGTCGCAATGTATCATTATCAAGAATATAGAAAAAACGCTCGAATTAGACTGTTAAAGCGAGATGTGTCGTTGTATTTGTACATAATTCGTGTAGTTTATACACTTTTCTAAACGAAAGAGAGATTTATCAGTTTTACTCGTTTAATACTAGAAGTACCAACCTGCCATTATTGACTATTTTTATTTTTTAGACTAATATTAATAATAGTAATAATAATAATAACTTTATTGAATACAAATAATAAAGAGACACATATTTAAATAAAGATATAATTTCAGACAAAAAACGAGTAGTAAATGTTGATTTGACTTCTATAATCTGCAAATACATTCAATATAGACTAATACTTAATGTAAACAATAAACAGAAAGTATTACAAATGCAGTTATCAATTGTATACTAAAGAAAATGTGTGAAGAGTTAAAGAAATAACGACATAAATGTTATTTTATATTTTTTGTATAAAGATAGGATTCTGAAATTCTTTTATTTTTCAATAATTATGTTTTTTATATTAATGAAATATCTTTTTACTTTATTTTTTTTATTTTCATAGAAATTTATTTACTGAAACTTTTTAGTGAATAAGAAACGTTGGTACTTCTAGTGTTAAACCGTTTGTTACGGAGAATAAAGATGGAAGATATATATAACAGATATGTATCGTTTAAAAAACATCTCAATAATACTTACGATAATCCGTGAGATAATCGAACGACGTGGAAAAAATGCTTGCGATTGCTTCCTTCTTGTGCGTTTATTTACGCGCGTGGGATACACTTGATGATCGATCTATACTCCGAATTGTAGCGTACGATATCTTAATCGAGATCTAGATATTTTACGCCGATGCCGGCGGCGGTTATGATTGCAATTGGTTAGCCAGGTTGTCGGCGTTGCAGTCTGGTTGCAACCGGCTCGGGAATAGAAATCCTGTTTTTGGCGGACTCATGATCATAAAAGTTGCCAACCTGTTCCTCGGACACGATCTTACGGTGATTCTAGTACTGACCAGCCGGTCGGAGGATCAAGATATCACGTGATTTCCGTAATCGTTCGGCGATTCGCTCTGCTCCAAGTGACAGTAAACAAGTTTGCAAAGAAACTTTTTGCCGCTTCTTCATAACTTATCGTATTATTATAAATTTGGAAATTATCATAGCTCGATAACGATCTCGATAAGCCAATCGGCCATTGGCTCAACTATGAAACTGTACACGGAAAGAACAGTTTTACTAAAGTATCTGAAAATGTAGCTACAGATCTGAAAATTATTTCGTTATTATAATAAACTATGAAAATAATTATGTAGGATATTCAAGCTGGTAACTAGAATATAAACATTTCTGCAATATTGTTTATCATACTTGAATTTCCTCTATAATTATTTCAACTTTTTATAAAATCATTTTCAGACCTGTGTAGTTTATTATGCTTGAGATTTCTACATAATTATTTTGATGATTTAATAACTATTTTCAGTTCTACATCTAGCTTATCATGTTTGAGTTTCCTATATAATTCTTTTTATGGTTTAATAAAATTATTTTCAAATCTGTATTTAGCTAAATTTTTAGACTTTTTAACAAAATCGTTCTTTCCTGTTATTGATTCATGCTTGTAATTATTTCCATAAGTTTTTATAAAATTTCTAGTTTTAAGATTTTAAAAAGTACATATAATTCTCTAATTAAATTATAATGTAATTGTATATAACTTTTATAAATAATTTTATTTCTAATTCTTATATGTTACATCTCCATCGAAATATCCATTCTCTCTTGTATTCTCTCCCTAACAATTTTATTCGGCAAAGTTCAACAGCATACTCGATACACTTTATGCAAACATCATAGCAATAATGGCACGCATTTTGTTCTGGATCGCTGACGCACATGTTATTGTTAGTTTTCAACCGCATTGCTCCAATACGCTTCGCAACGAAATACTTAATCACAGACGTTGTTCTACGATAACTAGAGCCGAAGGGTTGTCGGATTCACTGATCGTCTTCCGAGTGCATGGTGTTCAACAGAGCGAAGAAGGAATACGAGCCTCGCAGGATCTACGAAAAGAGAGTTTATAGGAAATTATCGATCGATCTTCTGTGATTCAATCACGAATGATAAATGACGCAATACGCGAGTGCGTAAAAAAAAACTGTGCTAAGGGCCGCTTTGACTACTCCGATTAATTTCAATCGATATTGACGATAGCCTATTGCATTTGTCAACGACAGATGTGATTAACCAATTCCACTGGACTAACCGCTGTAAAGTTAATCAAAATTGGTCGAAACGGCTCTAAGCAAAAATTTAGTCGAGAAATCTGTGTAATAATTAGTTAAAATAACCAACTTCAAATTATTTCGTGAGTTTACTCACTCTAATTCAAATTACTTCTACGAGTATACGCGAGAAAATCTTCGGATCACGAATCAGTGCTTGACCATTTCGACTTCGTACTTTGACAGTGTCTTTAGGCATTCTGTTGTATCAGACAATCGCGCGACCATCGATTTAATACGCGGTTGTTCACGAAGGATGGGCGGAGAACACGCTTCGCCTCTCTGCACGTGCCAGAGGTGCGTTTTGCTTTTCATGTTCTTTCTGGACTCTTATGGAGTATCATTCAGAACGTCCGGTGTTCCATTCTTTTATTCCGATGTGTTTACGACTATCGGCGTATCAACTCGCCGCAGGTGAAGAGAAATAAAACTGCCACATGTATGAAGCAACAGCGAAAAAACGCTGCACTATATTTGAATAGATGACGGGTATAAAGGGACGAATTACTGCAGTTATCAAATTTTTCAGTATTAATAAAAACTGTTTAACTTCAGTTCCAGAGAGAGAGTCCAATAAATAAAATTACCAAATGTACTTTTGGAAATTTAAATATGACACATTCAATAAAGTTTTTTTTAAATATTTCTAAATCCTGAAATCTTGTTTAAATCTCAATTAAATGAAAAACTTAATTTTCAAATTTGGATTCACGCTTATTTTGTTCAACGTTGGTGAAAAAATTAAAAATGTTACGTTACATGATTGATGTATCTCAAATTATATTAAACAATAATCATCTCTTTTTTTTATATTATATTAACATGAAATAATTTACACAAATTAATTTTGAAAAGTTAAAACACTGACTATTGAAATATTTTTTCTGATTGTTTAGTCGTTAATCATTCAAAAATCCATCGAAAAGCTTTTTACATTCTGACGAGATACTGGATTCCATTTTTTTTTCAAATCCTGATTCTTGCGAGTCCTGGATTCATGACCTCTCTACACTCTCTCTACACTCTCTACGTTTTCCACTATCTACTTAAATTTTTTAGGCTCTTCGAAGCCTGGGAAAAGTGTCTTGTTTTATATAGAAAGCGTACCTATCCATTTCACGGTTAAAGGGAAGTTAAAAGAAAAATTTATTTTCGAACAAAATTAGACTTTACAAGACGAACAAATTTATCCTCTTTTTACAATAATCGATTCATTTAAAGTTATTAATCTGTCAGTGAAACGGGACTCATCTAATTCATGCAATTCATATTTTTTGCTAATGTCTTGCCGAGTTAAATCTCTCTGGAAAGTTCACGGAATTGCGCGAAAAATACTGTGAGAAATGCTTCGGTCTCTATATATTCAATCTTTCTCCTCAAGTGCCTGTCTGATGGCTTTAATTTCATTTAATTACTATGATCTCACTCGATACTTTTTTCACTATGCGACACCAGAAGTATCACGCGGTACTCAACCGGTCTGAGGATACGATCATCGATGCACTTTTGAAGATATACTCACCGCGGTGAACGTCTCCATGGTTAAAGCGTAGAACACACCTGCTTTCAGATTTATTGCTTTTCTTGAAAATATTATGGACAGTATTAGCAGACGTCCAGGCTTGGCGGAAATGTCATCATTCCATTTCGAAAGCCATTGGCTTTGCGTCAACGACGCGCTCTGTAAGAGCTCATATAAATCCACTGCGATGAGGAAGTTTGCCTCAAATATACATATTACAAATCCGAATGAATTACATATCGTGTGTTAATTTCAAAGAGATTACAAGTTTATTAAAATGTAACTTTTATCAAGTTTCTCGTTTTTCGTTGATTTTGTTGATGGGTTTATTAGTGTTATAATAATTATTAGTGTTGATAGTAAACTGAAAAATCTCGTATAATACTTTTGACATCGTGAAGTAAATTTTGATCTTCGTTCCCTTACTTCAAAAGACGCAATTAAAAAAATTAAATTTTTCAGAAAAGATAAGAAACTATTTTTCAACTGAAAGAGAAAATTATTGTCTAATCAAATAATATCAGCAAAAAAGGAATATATTCTTAACATGATAAAAAAAAATGTCAGTTTTGTCATTTTCGTTTCACATTTCTTAAAAAATTCTTTTTGAGTTGCGACGATTTTGTTGATTTTTATAAAATTGAGTTAGTGCACTTTTGGTGATTGATAGAGTACTGTTTAATAATATTAATCTATTCATGAGAATAACACGAAAATCACATTTTTTTATGTTGTCACTTTTAAAGCAAGGGAACGGTATATACAGTTAGAGAATTGCACTATTAATATTTGAAAAAAACGTGTTGTATGTGTAAGTATAAATATGGCAAATTAGTAACGAAAAAATTACAGTAAAGCAAATGTTGCTACGGAACATAATTGCACCTGGTATTTCACTTCGTTTCCTAGCCAACAGAAATAGAAAAGCTGCGAAAGGGCCGCCATCAGGTATACCGCAAACTTTAAGGTGTTGGAGCTCTGGCCTATGACCTGCTCGAAACAAAGCAAGGCTCCGATCAGCACGATCTGCACCGCAACTTGGTACCTTGACTTATCACGACTCACCAAGGCTGCTTGGAAGCCAGTTAGGCAAATCATCGAGGTGCTCGAGAGCATCTGAACGAACATGCCGGCGCTGAACACCTTGTTGAAGTCGTCTATTATGGCGAGCAGACGTTGATGATTACGGATGGATCGTCCGAACCGCTCGGCGAAACCGCCGCAACGAATCGCGTCCGGATCGTAATTATCCTTTTCGCAGCTGGCCTCGGTTGTAGAAATCCCGTAACAAGAGTTTTCATCGATGGTGCTTGGACAATCTTGTTTATCGATACCATCACGATTTGGCGTCGCGTCGTAGCAGTCGTTACTGCCGCAGCTTTTAAAATGTGCGTTCAAAATCTCGAGCTGCACGATAAATAGAGTGCATAAATTGGTGAGCAAACTGTCCATCATGATGATGGCGGTTATGCCGATGGAGACGGTGCAGGCCTCGACGAAGAAGCCGATCCCGTGCCATGGATACACCGTTGTATCGAAGGGATACTGGGCCCTCACCGGGAGCTCTCCGTTCTCCACAGGCACGATGAATAGCAGAGCGATCACGAGGAAGAAGCCCAGGACGCTAAATCCATAGAAGGCTATGCGGCAGAGCAGCAGGTATTTGTCCAAGATTTCGTTTTCAACGCCAACTGAATGGATAATTAAAATTTGCACGAAAAAAAATCAATTTTGCTGAAGTATTTAAAAAGAACTCCGCATTAATCTCATGTGAAAAATTAAATCCCAGTAAAATGAGTTAGTTTTCATTACAGTGCAGTTTATATGATGAACAAAAAATGTGATAGACATAAAACTTAGTAATGGATAGTTTCTGAGCTATGGTGTATCGAAAGTAATACTTATATGCTCATGCACTTGTGATCCTTTGATACATAGTTGAAAAACTGTCTATTATTAAACTTTATGTCTGCGACAGCTTTTGTTTCCTGTATAAGTTATGTGAAAACCGATTCACTGAGATCAAATTTTCTATATAATAATGCGTAGGCTTTTTAAATAGTCATAGACCTGAAAATAATTTTAGATTATTAAAATAAGTATGTATATAGAAAACTACAATATAATCAACACAGCTGCAAAAAATTCTTGACATTCCAGCAATCAGTTTGACAGTCTAACAAAATCCTTTTCATATCTAGCTATGTCTAGCTAATTTTTTTTAGCACAACTGTTCTTTTCATGTGGATATCGATGCAATAGTGTATGGCAGTTACGAGAAGACATTTAAAACATTTCAAACTAAGAGATGACGATTCGAAGGAAAAGTACAATCGTTTTCAGTGTCAATATCGCTGATGTGTATTTTGCATCTTACGCAACGTGATATTAGAATTAGTGAAACTTGATATGCGGTTTCAAAGAAACGTCACGTGTCGCGAATGCGTGTATCAGGTGTGATTATGCAAACCGCCGAGTAATTCTCTGTGAATGAGTAGATCCTTAATCGCGTGTCAAGTGGATACATCGCGAGAAGGACTGGCAGAAACCGGCAAAGAAAGATTCTTCAAGTTGTCCTGAACGAACGGAGAAGTTGACAAGCTACGATGGCCCTTTCGCAATGTCCTTTCGACGTGCAATCTCATTAAAATATATATAATTACACGCCCTTACTGTCAGCGTGTTTGCTTAACAGAGGATATATATATTTATGTGTGACTTTACACTAAAGCCATTTACATGACATTTCATTCTTCCATGGGATTGCAACAATTTAATAGACGTTTAATCACTTACGTGGTGCGTCCAGGAGACCCGCTTTGTGAATTCGCGGAATGTATGAATGCTACATTTATATATACATTATTATATTTAACACAAATTGCTTTTGGAGTTTAAAAAATTCTTTGCTTTTATTTTTAAAGGATGTATAAAATATTATTAATCTTTATTTTATTATAAACGATCAAAGAGAGAAGAATAAAAATTGAGATAAAATATTAAAGCGTCACTCTTATAAAAAATATTATTGGAAAAATACTATTGAGTGAAACAGCTATTGGAATGAATAGTGTACAATATCAAATTTGAATAGCTTTCTAATTATTTCTAATCGTTTTTTCACGAGTCTAATAGTATTTTTCCATAAAGGCAGAATCTCACGAGTATAAGTTGTAGCAATTTTTTAAGATAAGTATAATTTTGTAATATTACATAATTTTAATTATTTTGAAAATTGTATTATGTAATATTTTAAATTACGTACATTTTATGTACAAATTATATATTTAATAATCTAGAAAATTTGTCTATGAAAAATAATCATCAAAAATGTTATGTAGATGCGATAATAATTATTATATAATATCGTTAATTTTAAATTGCAGTGACTAAAAGTTATTTATTTACCAACAGAAAAATGTAATTAAACTTAAATTAAGTACAATTATGTAAGACCTTCCAGACATACATATGTAGTATAGTCAAAACAGAGTAACGAAGTTGATAGCTTTAATAGCAATTATCTTTGCGCATATTAATGGAACATATGAATACGATATAATGATAATCTGGATGAAACTCATAATGAAAATAGAACGAATTTTAATTATAAAACCTTCGAGTGAGATTTATTAGATGGCAAAAGCAATTAAAAACTTTTTCGTAATCAAAATTCCCGCAGGGATGACTGATCCGCACAGTCATTTGGGCTTAACAAACCCACGGATCCGAGCTCGATACATTGTGGACACTCACGTACAATACATCCGTATGTATGTACATCTAAACATTGCATACAACCATGCTTCTTGTAATGAATCGTTAAAAAGTAGTGCAGAGTTAAGAACTACAGACAATACACACATGTGTTTAAATAAATATCGTCGGCGATAAAATTATACGACGTACGAAATTCTGAGATAATATTTCGTTTAAAATTACTCGAAGTTCCTCGGATTCTTTTGTGTTGTATTGTTCTCGCACATTTAGATGTTAATTGACACAAACGCAATTTTACTCACTGGGAAACTTGCAGAGTTCGACACAACTACCGATAGTTTTGCGGATCAATCGTCTAATTTTTTCATGGCGAGTTTGGAAGAGTATCACCTTGAAGAACACGACGATGATCCCGGCAAAAACGCATCCGTCGTCCGTAACGATTGACAGATCGTCAAAACTTATGCAAATGTCAGCGAATAGAGTTATCATGAAGACGAGCATAATCGCTAAGATAGATTTGTTGTATACATGGTACGAGTATTTTAGGAACGCGGATGAATTCGAATCGAGAGTCCATAAGCCAACGTACCTAAAATCGATTATAAAGGAGTATATACTTATACAATGAACAACTTTTGATCAAATATTGTTTCTCAACATATTAATAATTACATTTTGTAGGACTTTTTAATAAAAAAAAGAGTACGTTTAAAAAAAACTTCTATCATTCTTTAATTTTCAAAAATTCCGTTTAGAGTAACAATGCAAATTTGAAAAATGTGAAATATATAGGAAATTTAAATATTTTTGTTATACAATGTATGAAAATTAATATAATGGTATAAAGGTCTTTTTATCATTTACGTACAATTTTAAAAATGATATATTAAAATAATAAAAATTATTGCAACATTTAATATCAAAAAGATTATACTAATTTACAATTATACTGGTTTTTATTTCTCAACACTTTAATGAAAATTCTTAGGTATCTTATTCTGTAAAATAAAAGAAAAATGTAAATAGTACATATCAAGTTTTTCAAAAATAAAGCCCTTGATTTCTTAAAATTACTACTAAAATCTGTGAGTGGTGAAACTTTCTCTACTTCATATTGTCTTTTAGCAACTAAAAATACATAAGAATCATCATTCAAATATTAATAAACAGAAAATATAAATCAGTGTAATCGGGAGAAAGAATTCAAAATCTACTCGTGGATCGCACACGTAGATATGAGTACGCAATTGTAAAATGTAAACGAGACAACACGATTTTCTGAAATAACGATCAGTCGATCACGCCCCCGCGTGATAAGATTTACAACAGTTCTCACTTTAGGTAACTGAGATTCACAATGTTCAACTTCTGGAACTTTTCCAAACGATTGCCAATTGTTTCTCGCGTCATCCCTGCTACTCCACTCCGTGGCCACGACAGTAAAGGATACGCTACGTGCAGGGCATGGGAGGTCACCTGTGTCGCGTGGGTGCGATTCCTCGAGCGACGTTATATATCAAAGTACTCATTACGAGAGTCGTTTGAATCTATATTCCCCTTTGCTGCACTAGGAGAAAATTGTCCATGATAAACCAGACGCAGATTGTACTGTCGCGACTTTTTTTCCTCGAATTATAGACTCGCTCGTTGCGGCAACGTCTTCCATCACGCCAATAATTTAAGAAAATAGCGGTAATTGCAGTGCTGCTGCAATCCCGCGATTCGTTTCGTTCCCAAGCGTTTTGTACTTTACCGCAATAAGAGGCCAATACAGAAACAATTTATCAAGCCGCACATTCATAAGTATAAACGGTTTGTCGTTTTCCACTTATCGAAATAGCCGACTCGACAGCAAATTTAACAATGTGTGCTTTACTAGACGATTCGATCACTGTATTCTCAGTTCTTTCGTGATTGTATAACGATACGGATACGATAAGGAGGAAGAATTAAGAAGGTGAAAGAGAATCAATAATCTGTGAATAAGTTTCTGGTAAAGATTCAGTATCATTTTGCTTATTAAGACCTTATTTTTGTCTTTTAATATGAATTATTTCAGACACCAGTCTTTTGTTGTAGGAAGATTCAATGTCTAACATTTTAACATCATTCCATCTAAAATTATGGTCAAAATTAATACGATGATCTGTAAGGACAGTGGGAGAATATGTCTTTTTTCTAATATCAGATATGTATACGTTCATTTAATCTGGTACTCAATTTTCTTTTTGTTTGATCAACATAGCTGGCATTTAATTTTATACATTTATTTTTATTTAAATGTAATTTGCTTTTATTTATGATAATTTGCTGTTTAAAAAAATTATTTATATATAATATGATATTATTTACCTTTTAAATTAACTTCTATGTATATATTTTTATTTAATTATGTGATTTGCTTTTACATCCTTTTTCCTTATATATTTACTTTTATTTATTTAAACCAATGAAAACCGATGAGAATATACCGCTTTTATTTATTTATGTGCTCATCACTGCAAAATTAAATTAAAACTAGAGAATAATTATAAAGCTACAATATATATTTAATAACTTATTTTGGCTTAAAAAAAATTATTACATCTACTTTTACTTTTAGATATATATTTTTATTTAATTGTGATTTGGTTTTACATTTTTTCTTATAAATTTACTTTTATTCATTTTCAATTTATTGTTATATATTGTAAAGTTAAATTATAATTAAAAAACAAATTAAAGAGAGTTACAATACGCGTATTAAAAAAAATTCTTTTTAAACAAAAAGAATTCCGGTACCGGGAATCGAACCCGAGCCTCCTGGGTGAGAGCCAGGTATCCTAGCCACTAGACCATACCGGATTACGGAAATCGTCTTTTGAATTTTAAAGAAAGGATTAGCTATCGTACTTTAACTATACAATAAATTTATGTCATTGATAATTTTATATTTTTTTTAAATACTATGTTAGCTAACTACAATAATATTTCATATATAGCAATTCTATAAAAAATCTTTGAAAAGTTGATCATAAAAATAAAAAAATTATTATTTTTATATTTTATATTCAGTAATATAAATACATTATTAATAATTATATTAACAGCTATTACATATAACAAAATTTGCCACATAAACAATTAACAGAAAATCGTATTTAAAAAAGTAAAAAAACATATTGTCTATACTATTATAATTGTAGTTTCGAACCGACGACGTTTAGATGATGGACATTTCACGGTAAACTCAGTACTTTGGTCATTATATTTATTAATTACTAAGGCAAAAAGAATATAAACAACAATTACATAATTTATGACAATGAGCAAAAGAATTTGTCAGAAGTGGGATTCGAACCCACGCCCTCAGAGAGGACCAGAAAGCTCCGAACTCGGTGTTGAACCGAGAAGGTAATGAACCTTGAGTCTGGCGCCTTAGACCGCTCGGCCATCCTGACAATCGATTGCATGTCTCTTAATAATGCAGATAAGACGCACGCAGTAGTACACGCGTTAAACTTATGTAATGTAAGACATATAAAAATAAATATCTATAAAATAATTCAATAATGTAAAATAATTAATAATCCATAATATTATAATAATGAATAAACTATAATATAAAAAAAAAAAAGAATTTATTACCAACAAACTGTATAAAAGAAAGTAAATTATACATGCTATAAATTTTGTGGAAAGCTCTTTCATTTACAAAATGCGTATTAGATAAAAAGTAATATCTTGCAAAATTTTTAATAAATTGTGTGTGTGGAAAACAATTTGATTGATTATTTTTTATTGCATTTTTATACATGGCGTTTTTGCGAGCAAAAGAATTTTGTCAGAAGTGGGATTCGAACCCACGCCCTCAGAGAGGACCAGAAAGCCCGAAAAAACTCGGTTTTGAACCGAGAAGGAGTGAACCTTGAGTCTGGCGCCTTAGACCGCTCGGCCATCCTGACAATCGCGAACTTGTCTTTCCTAAAATAATTACATAAATATTTATACAATTGATATATTTGATTGATATTTATATATATATTTGTCGATTATTAATATTATCTTCCAAGCTACAAATAATTTTCTTATTTGTATATATATTTAATTTTTATAAATAAATATATATATATATATATACATTATACTAGAAATACAAAAGTTTTATTATTATTCTTTCATGCTATTCTATATAACGTGCAAACTTGATTCAATAAATATAATTTTCTAACAAACATATTTTTAATTGAAAATAAATAAATTTCTAGAAAAAAAATTAAATTGTAAAAAAGAAAAAAAAATAATGACATCTGTTTCCGCCCGGGATCGAACCGGGGACCTTGTGCGTGTGAAGCACACGTGATAACCACTACACTACGGAAACTCGCTGAGAGTGCATCTTTTGATTTCAAATATCTAGCTCCGACAAGTAATTCTGCAATAATAAGAGACTTTATTAAAATATGACATTACTTTATATTTAAACAAAAATTTCATTAAAATATAATAATTATACCCTATCAGAATTTTATATGTATAGGAAAGTCTACAAGTTTCGAACAATTGAAGCACTCCTCTAGCTATTCTGTCTATCAAACAAATATATTATCTTAATAATTAAATATATTATTTTTATCGAGAATTATAGTGTCAAACTTTTTTTATTCGATGATTAACACTGTCTAAACTGCTAAGAATAATTGAAAATAAAAATACTAGATAATAGTATAAAATATAAAAGACATAATAGTATATACATACTATAAGTATAATATACATATTATATGAAAACATAATAGAATTTACAGGTTAATTGAAAATTAAGACAAATGAATCTGAGCATAGTAAATATGTCATAAAATAGATCGTAAGAGATAATGATTTATTATTGTTAGAAGAGTATGATAATTTCCAGAGATGTAACGCCGCCGTTATGTGTGCAAATGAATCCGTGGAATACAATGCCGTCCATCACGAGAAAAACACAACTGGCTCGCGGCGTGCCGGAGATATTTCGGTATCCTTTGAATTGTAAATACTACATGACATTAAATCGGGACTGTTTACCATCGCTTCGGCGGATCTGTGGAATTCCTATGGCGTTTCTCTCCCCATTTTCGTCACGGTGCAGGGATTTACAGTCCCATTCGGACAATGGTATATATTACAGCAGTGATTAAACCGTGAGTTACAGTATTCGGACATTTCGAATCTGATCGACGATGCCCATGATTTATTGACATTTTTCTTATATTTTCTCGCTCAATATTTTATCGACGGAGGCTAATATTACATTCTACGTCAGAAACTTAATAACCCACAGTAGGCACATATATAAAAACGATTTTAACCTGCAGGATTGTGTGTTTATCGTAAAATACTATTCCATTCGAATAAGTGGCGTAATATGCGATAATGTACACTATTTACAGATATCTACATATATGTAAAGTATGTAAACTATATTTTACATGTCTAAGCAATCTCTCTCTCTCTCTCTCTCTCTCTCTCTCTCTCTCTCTCTCTCTCTCTCTACCCTATCAGAATTTTATATGTATAGGAAAGTCTACAAGTTTCGAACAATTGAAGCACTCCTCTAGCTATTCTGTCTATCAAACAAATATATTATCTTAATAATTAAATATATTATTTTTATCGAGAATTATAGTGTCAAACTTTTTTTATTCGATGATTAACACTGTCTAAACTGCTAAGAATAATTGAAAATAAAAATACTAGATAATAGTATAAAATATAAAAGACATAATAGTATATACATACTATAAGTATAATATACATATTATATGAAAACATAATAGAATTTACAGGTTAATTGAAAATTAAGACAAATGAATCTGAGCATAGTAAATATGTCATAAAATAGATCGTAAGAGATAATGATTTATTATTGTTAGAAGAGTATGATAATTTCCAGAGATGTAACGCCGCCGTTATGTGTGCAAATGAATCCGTGGAATACAATGCCGTCCATCACGAGAAAAACACAACTGGCTCGCGGCGTGCCGGAGATATTTCGGTATCCTTTGAATTGTAAATACTACATGACATTAAATCGGGACTGTTTACCATCGCTTCGGCGGATCTGTGGAATTCCTATGGCGTTTCTCTCCCCATTTTCGTCACGGTGCAGGGATTTACAGTCCCATTCGGACAATGGTATATATTACAGCAGTGATTAAACCGTGAGTTACAGTATTCGGACATTTCGAATCTGATCGACGATGCCCATGATTTATTGACATTTTTCTTATATTTTCTCGCTCAATATTTTATCGACGGAGGCTAATATTACATTCTACGTCAGAAACTTAATAACCCACAGTAGGCACATATATAAAAACGATTTTAACCTGCAGGATTGTGTGTTTATCGTAAAATACTATTCCATTCGAATAAGTGGCGTAATATGCGATAATGTACACTATTTACAGATATCTACATATATGTAAAGTATGTAAACTATATTTTACATGTCTAAGCAATCTCTCTCTCTCTCTCTCTCTCTCTCTCTCTCTCTCTCTCTCTCTCTCTCTCTCTCTCTATCGAAGCCTTATATTATAGTATATATCTATTTTTTATCATTACATTTTTTGGAGACTGTACTACCAGTTTCTATCTCGTTATTATATCATATCAATATAAAATCTATCAATAAATTAATTTCTCTATATTAACATATTAAAGTTAAATATTAATAATTAGAAAGCCTGATTACTTATTTTCCTGTATTATATATCTATTATTCAATTTATAATAATTTACGTACAGTATTGTTCTTTATTGTTCAACAGTTTTTGAAACGTACGTACATAACAAAATTCGTATAAAAATATAAATATTTTAGCGTCTAAAATTCGATATGAGTATACTTATACATTAATAAAAAAATTAACAAAAATTTGTAATAATTAATTAGAACGTTATATATTTTATTTTATTTTAAAATATATATTATGTATATCATAATCTTTTGTAGCTCATATATTTTAAGGTAACGAATCTATGAAAATTGTTATCATTTCTATAATGATGTTCACAATACGATATAGTTATTGTCTGTCACATTTTTTACAGATTCGTTATCTCATTTTTTTGAAGTTTTTAATTGTTACTCACCGACCGATGCGTAGCAATGGAGCATCGTAGCTACAATTCCATATATAAATATAAGATCCAAATTAAAGTAAGGTTATCGAAGAGATTATATGAAAAAAAAATCGATCTTATAAAATAATAAGCAATCACAATCTTAAAAATTCTAAAATTCTCAATTAATGCTGAAAAATTAAATGCTTACAGGTTTATTGAAATTTATACGAATCAATAGTCATTATTTACATATAATGAATGACGAATTGAAAAAGCAACTTACAAACTGTTTTAATTAGAATTATTTAGAAACAGGAAAAGAGAAGAAAACATAATTATAATATAAATTATGGATTATTTGCATACTTATAGAATGCGCAAATATAGAAATTGTTACCTAATTTTTTGTAGCAAAATTTTTTAAATCAAAATATTAGGTACAATAGTAGTATAACTTCACCGAGTTCTATTTCACTATATATTAGATATTAAATATATATTATATAATAATTATTACGCTCATTTATATGTGTAAATGCTATTAGGTTTTTTTGTATATACGCGGCGCGGTGTCGAGAAATGGACTCAACGAAGTTATATCGGCATTAATTTTGCAAATTGTCGAATAATAATGCTTTATACTCGTAAACATTTTATAAAGTTATTTTAATAAAGGGCCGGGTGTTTCATGTATTATATATATCACATAAATAATGATTTTTCTGTTTTAAGATGTGTACTTGATCATAAACTTTTCATAAAGTTACCATAAAGGGGTGTTATGTATCACATAAATAATGATTAACCCATATTATGCCCCATAAAGGCGTAGTTTTTATACGCTATTTAACATTCCGTTAGCAAAGTGTTGAGATTTACAGGTAATGCAGGCGTTTGAATGAACAAGAGACGCGCTTAATCAAAAATGCACAGTTCGTGTAAGCATTCTTGCGGATCCCGGTCACGCATTAGCAATTCGTTCACGTAAAAAAATCGCAACGGACATTAATTTTCCCTCTCTCATCCCGAAATTTCGCTCCAGATGCGGCGACCGTCCTGTCGCTCTCGCCTACTTTTCCTGAAACTCATTTAACGCGTCTCTTCCACGAAACACCTCATCCGTAGCCGGTTTGGGTTAAAGGGGAAAGAAGACCTGTTGCTTATATACTTACAAGAATCCGAGCAGACATTAATAAATGTAATGGTACAGTGGATTATAAAATTAGCATGTCGAGTTGTTGCACAATAGTTTCTAAGTTGCCGACTTGCCGTGTACGAATTGCTGAAGAAGTATTTCGTATATATCCAATGCATTCGACTATATACATTTAATTTTTAATATTTCACGATTTTAAAAAATATATAGTTACATATATTTATATATATTATATATATATATATATGTATTATATATCTTTGCACTTAAATGTTAGACAGTCACAAAATTGTAATTGTTTGAACAGTGCGCAATTCCTGCATCGATGATTTCTTCAAACTGCTGGCCAAGTGATAAAAACTGTTAAAAATTTACACACGTATTACGTTTGTTAGGCATTAATAATTTATACTTGAACAATTAATTGTGAAGCTAGTTTGTGACTCTACTCCCGAAATATGAGAGAATCTTTCTGTTATATGATCAAAATATTTGAGTGTATCGTAAAGATCATATCACACTACATATTGGAGATTGAGGATTGCGAATTAACTAAGATTAGAATTCGATCAGTTAGATAGATAACTTTAATTTTAATCCGCGCGCGCGTTTTGTTCTGATTTTATGAAAGACTAAATTCTAATCTTTATTTCGCCATATGCGAATTAAAGATTAAATTGAAGATTAAAGATCTAACTGATCGAATTCTAATCTCTAATTCGCAGTTATAATTCTCAATCTCCAATGGCGTAATAGGGTGATACGAGCTTTACGGTACCGAGAACTACGACTGGTCGCGGATCGGTGCGTGACTATCAATAATAAGTAACAAACTTAGACGTCGACCGAGATTACGCGCGTCTGCGGGACATAGCTACCAATTCGTGGGTATCGTACCATGAAATGCATCTCTCGCCACTTAGTGGGTGAGAATTTGGAACGACGATACGCGTATCGATAACGTTACGCGACACGTGCATTTGCACGCGTTCGGAACGCGGTCGTACGACTTGTTCATGGCGGATATTGATAACGCGGGGGTCCATTTCCATTTATGTATTTACTTGGCCTCTCTGCAGTATAATCACTGCACTTTATAACACATTAACTCCACTTATAACACATATTCTGATAATGAAACGCTTTAACACGCAAGAACATATATTTTTTGACGCTACGTTGGAAAAATGATTTAACTTTAATAAATATTTGTATATTTTTTAGGTCGTATATATAACAATATCTACCTGACATTAGCTTGGTCATAAATTCGATGTTTCTTCAATTAAAATTTGACGCAAGATCATCAATTATTCCAACTTTCATCGATGTTGAAGCAATGACTATCTCTTGCATTGTAATATTTAATATTTATGAGTAAGAGGACATTCGACACGTTTTATATACAGTTATATATACTAAAAGGTCGCGCGATAAGATTTAATCCGATTTAGAAAGTCAAACATATAAATCTGTTTCATCCTCATGCTCATGTCGAACACACTTAAATCTACGAAAGTCGTTTTTTAGATACCAATCTACGAAAACCAACTTTCGAAGCGTATATATATATACATACATATATATAAGTTCGTAAAGAAATAATTTTGCAACTATTCCTTATGGGTAAATGCGTGTCCAGGGGATAAAAAATTTAGTATAGAAAGGAAGAGTTATATAATATTCGATTTATTTACAAAATTACAATAAATTATATGTCGAAAGAGAATCGATGCGATCTTCGAGTCAGAGTTATGATGTTTGGGAAATCACATACTAAATAATTAAGAATATTCGACACGCACGCAGTACACTTGACAAATATTAATTCTCACTCGGCCAAAAAATGCAGACGAAATATTTTCTGACAAAAAATTATATTATTATAATTTCGCGAAATGTACCATAATATTATATATATATATATGTTATATACAAGGTGTCCCATAGTGTTCACAGTATAAACTCGCACGGCGGGGTGTCACCGCATATTGGCTTAGACGTTTTATTTTTTAATTCGAAAGCTACAGCGACTATCTCAAAATGATGTAAGACTTTTTTGTTCTCCTCCCTACCGTGAAAGTCGCACAAGACAAAATCATATGTCATGGTATACGTAAATGGGATACGATTTGTATAAGATCGTATGTGAACAGTATATGAAAGACATACGATTCATATCCGATCGTTTATGAAGTATATGCGAATTTTATACGAATCGTATACAAATCATATACGATCATGCAATTAACATGTTATCGCATACGATCGGATATGATTCGTATGTCTTTCAATACGAATTTGAACCCTTCATATACGATTCTTATATCAAATTTACGGTAGGGCTTGATTCCTTCCACACCCCCAATGCGACTCCTACCTTATTTCTAGGACACCCTGTGTATAGTATGTGTGTGTGAGTGTATACTAATATATTATATAAAATAGAAAAAATCAATTCCAAATATATAAGAAAAATTTGTCGCGTCTTTTACGTGTCTAGTAAACATGTCGGTAATGAGAGAGTTAGTAATACGGAAATCAAACGTTCCTTCCAAATACACGAACAACATATAAATAGTCAAAGATAATCGCGTGATGTAGCAAGGTATTATGCGCATTGTTATCGACGTGTCCAGAAAATACAATAATTGAGCACACACACACAGCTACAGTTGTAAGAATCCTGATACATCCTCTAATCAGACTCGTAATTCTTAGGCGATACATTTTAATAACTTAATTCCAAATGCAACGTTGTAATTTCCTGACTACGTTTATCGCCATTTAAAAGCTGTCTGTAAAATTAAGCTATCTGTAAAATAACAATTATTTGAATACACACTGCATAATGTACAACAATTGAGCGTCACTATTCATACAAGATTCGCAAGCCTCCAAGTTTTCCTGTCGCAAAAAATCAGAACGAAGCGATCGTACCGTATCTTATTATGTCGTCGACATGACAATTGCTTTGCTACAGCAACTACTGAATAATAACATGTTATGAACGGCATGCAAATAGGCTTTCGCATGCAAACGAGATTTCCAGAGATATTACGTCTAAATATCCATTAAATTATATGAGAGCTTAGAACTATGCCCTGTAATAAATACAACGTGGTTAAATTGCATGCAGTTAAATTCGTATTCAAGAATAATACATCTTTTAACATTTAAGAGATAGGCAGGGTGGCCATAAACTTAGTTTTCTTAAAAATCTTGTTTTAAAAAAGAAAAGTATTGTATAAATAAAAATAAAGTCTTAAAGTTCATTATTTTTATATGTTTCTATAGTCCATCTCATATTAATTAATGTACGTTTAATTGTAACATATAATATACTAGTAAAAAATATAAATGTAAAAATAAAATTTTTTGGGATGTTCTGAATACCTCACCTACCAACTTCCACATTCTTTACATCACTTACCTAAAAGTTAATAAATATAATATAGGCAAATTTATTTTTGAGTTGTTTGATAAACAAAAATATACTGAATGTACTTTTAAAACGTAAAAATGTGTATCTTATAAAAATACAGAAGAGGTAATTGTTTCACACAGAAAAACTATTATCACATAATCTATGTATGATCTAGGAAACTATACTGTGTTAAAACGAGAAATGCTTTTATACAGTCTATTGTAAACATTTGTGACGAGAAAATACGAAGATGTAGTACATAAAACAATATACAATAAAAAATTCGAATTATAAACATATATAATAAATAAAGATACTCAACAAATTCACTTTTTCCTTTTATCGCTATCTCTATCAGTCGTCTTTTCAATTATCAATTTATTTCGTTTCCTCGTTATAGTCGTAGATCGAGTACTCGGTGTGATCTGTTTCAATCCTTGCTGTTGCAGAATTTTACATGGACTAGCTGTACGCGGTGGTGTTGTACCCTTGAGAAGAGCTTCGACATCCGCCAATCGTTTCTTGAGCGCTCTATTTTCCTTTTTGAATCTTACAAGCTCAGAATCCTTATCCAATCGTTCGTAACCGGAGCTGCTCGTCTCCTCCGCAAAATGCCTGAATACGTGATGCAGCTTATCTTCATACTGCCTTTGCATTAAAATCATTCGTTTTTCGGCCTCCATTAACCGCCAATCCTGATTCGTGATGTGAGCCTCGAGCTCAGTTATCTGAACCTCCAGA
This sequence comes from Cyphomyrmex costatus, assembly GCF_001594065.2. Lineage (NCBI taxonomy): Eukaryota > Metazoa > Arthropoda > Insecta > Hymenoptera > Formicidae > Cyphomyrmex > Cyphomyrmex costatus. The sequence goes on from NW_017279524.1 coordinate 152,770, forward strand.
TTCTTCGAGCTCTCCTTCAAGTCAATGACCTTGCGGAAGTATTTCATAAATAACGTTATTATTTCACCATGTGAGAGTTTCTTCAAACGCTCCGTCAACATTCTCTCACCTTTTTCGCGTTGGGATTGATTTTCATCAAAGTCCTTCCGTCCGCAAATCATCTCATTCTTGTGCTCAATCATCGCATCGATGGCTTCGATAGTCTCACCGCATTCTAGCAGTTTACGTTCTTCGACCATCGTTAGAGTTCTATCCTTTTGGAACTTCTCATCTAAATTGCATTTCTCGTCCACCAAACAGTCTCGAGTGCGCCTCAAATTCCTGATCTCATGTCGTAACGCTTCTTTCTCGTCCATGTCTGCAGTTCTCTCCAGATCCATAGATTTCTCTTTCAGAACGTGATCCAGATGAGATATCCTTGCACTAACATCCATCAAGTTCTTCATCTTATCTGAACAATCAGTCTTTGATTTCATATTGTGTTTCTCATCCTCGCTCTCCGATTGCATTTCCTTCAATTTGGACGCAGTTAGATTATATTTCTCCTCAAGTTCACGAATCTTTTGTTGATCCTTAGCCAGCTCGTCCTCCAACTGCTTCTTACGTTCCTCTTCTCGCTTCAATTGCCGCTTTAATTTATCCATTTGCTTCTTCGATGTATTTAACGAGGCTTCCAACTCTAAAACTTTCTTCGCGGAATCACCGGCTATTTGCTTTATCATATCTATATCCATCATTCGTTTCTCATAATGTATTGCTATATTTTTCATTAATTCAATTTCTTTTTTGTGTATTTTTTCATCAAGATCCTTGTACATATGTGCATTCTCTGCTTGTGCCAATTGTGTTCTCGTGTTGTAATACTCCTCTTCCAGTTTACTACGTTTACGTTGGAATTTTTGCTTTGCGCTGGTGCGTGTATCGGAATTCTTTATCATATCTGCTATGAAACGTTGTTTAATCTTAATTGTCGTTTGCAGTTCTTCGATACGTTTATGCGCTCCATCCAAATTTGATTGAATTTTTTTCACTTGCGTTTGTTTCGCCTCGTTATTCAGCGTTAGCGCTTTTAACTCTTTAATAGGTTCGGGTATTTCCGTGTTCTTGAGGACTTCAAGTAATAGATCGGGTGAATTATCGTTTTGAATCACGACAAAATTGTCGTTAATAATATTATCATTAATATTTACTTCTGACTCGCGATTATCCAACATATAAGGATTGATATATTCTGAGATATGATTTTCAAGGATTTGATTTTGGCAAGGTTTCAGGCTGTCATTAAAAACTAATACTTCATTACACATATCGGAACCAGGCAACATTGAGTTTCTTCTGGAATTTGGATTTCTTATTGGTAAAGGACGAGATACTGGTACGTAATTATTATTTACGGATCTCGTTACTGGAGATATAATCTCAATGTTTGCTTCTCTGAAATCATCCTTTGTAGAATCGACAATTCTATCCGTCTCTAACTTAAATTTATTCATGCATTCATCTAGTTTCTCCAAAAAATCTGGATTTTCCGAACTCACATCGCTTTGATCATCGTCTTCCTCCTCGTCCTCCTCTTCCTCATCTTCATCATCGTCATCATCATCAGATATTTCGCTGTCTGAACTTGAGATGCAATTAAGTTTAAGTTTCGTTTGATTCGCAGATTCGTCCGTTTTTTCATCAGTCTCGGTTACTTCTTCAATGCGTTCCAACGATCTTCTGGCATTCTCCGTATATCCCTGTAAACTGGTACTCTCATCGCTGGCTATACATTCCTCGTACTCCTGTTTCATGCACAACCACTGCTCAATTTGATCTTGATCAGTGTGCGGCAGAACGTTACTTGACATGAGCTTCGTAAATAGACCTTCTGCATTGGAAACTAATTTAGACCATTGAGTAGCAGCAAACTCCAATCTAAATAGGTCTGCGCTAGAACTACGTTCGCCAGAAGTAGCAGGCGTCATTGTGTCATGTACCTCCTCGCCAGTCTGTTCAGTTTCCTCCTCGGTCAATTGATGACGCTCGTGATCGTGATTGTGGAAGGATGGCATCATATCAATATATGACATGCAACATTGATGATCTGCTATTGATTGAATCCATGAACTATAATGCATCATTTTACTCATATGATTTCATCTAATGAAGCACATGTCCATTCGAATATGAGCTAATCTGTACCTGTAAAAAATGTCATTTTTTATTATCTATTTCATTGATTAGGTAAAGAAAAAATTCACTATTACTTTTCAACATCTCTGTTACAAATAGTTTTTTAACTCAAATTAAAACCAGAACTGTGTTTATATATAACATGATTTACATATATATATATATATATATATATATATATATATATATATTAATGTAAACTATATCTTACATATCATTTATGTAAATTTAAATGTATGGATCAACTATGTTCTTTGTTTATATTAAATGTTATATTAAAATAATATAATAAATTTAACTCTCTCTCTCTCTATGTTAAATTAAAATTTCTATCTTGTTTGTATAGATTACTTCATTTTATATCAATATTAAAGTCAGATATATTAACAATCATAAAAATTAATTAGATACTTTGTTCTGTATTATTCAATTTATAATTTATATATTTTTTATTGTTTCTCTACATAAAAGAATTTATAAATTTAATATAAACAATACATAAATATTCCACTTAAACATAATCTTGAAACATATATAGCAGAATTTTGATTAAAATTTTCACAATTTGAAACTTTTTATCGATTCTTTAACTACATATCATGGTGCTCATGAACAAGATGAAAAAGAGCATGAATTTTAACTAAATGTATAACTGCAAATTTTATTTTTTAAATGTGTGTAACCAATAGGATTATTTATATATTTACTGAAGATGGTCAGATATTGGCCGAAAACATCTAAATTAAGTAAAATAGAAAACTTTTGTAATATATTAAATATCAGAAAAAACAATCTGTACTGTGCTTTTATGCTCCTTTATAGTTAAAATTTTTAATGTTAAAAACCACTTTCTTATTAATTATTATTTAAAATCTTCAAATTAAAATTTGAGCAAACTAAAAAAACAAATGAGAAGAAATTTCACTTGTGCCAAAAAAGATCCAAATTGTAAATAGAGTTAATCTTACATTCAAATGAAATATTAAATTATATAAATGTATATATATATATATATATATATATATATATATATATATATAGAGAGAGAGAGAGAGAGAGAGAGAGAGAGAGAGAGATTAAAACAAAATTAGTAATCAATATTAAATTTTAAAGGACTGTCAATGTAACAAAATAACCAATACGAATACGAAGCCTATAACAGTCTAGTCGGATCTTTGTTGCTTATATATAATTTCGTGTGAATTTATATATTGATATATGTAGTCTTTCTAAACTGCGCGCCGAACAATTGTCGATCTTGAAACGCAACTCTAATAAACTATCACAGTACTACCACGAATTAAATTAATTGATAATTTAATAATTATTTGATACTCTTTTGGCATCTTATATCGATCTTTTAACGTTAAAATCTGAAAATAATAATTCTTATTGCGAAAAAATTAGTAATACCTAAGTAATACTTACGAATGAAATTCCTAACCTATCGAAACTCTCCATGTCTCAGAACTATGCCTCGGAATCCTTGTCTCGCGGAAGAGCCGTAACGCATATTTTATGTTCCGTTCCTCCACGATTTCATGAATAAAAAATCACATTTTCAACAACTGTGAGATCACATCGATATGTGTTTGCAAGCTTCCTTTCAGCTGACTTGACAGCAATCGATGTCAGTTAACGTCGAGTGAATTTGCGCAGCGGCGCGGCGCCATGAACGGATGAAATTGCATGAACGTTAGATTTGTTCTCTGCACTTCTACAGCTGCATTTAGTGCATTATTTCGCAGTTAAATTTTTACTTGAAATAAGATTTACGATGTAGCGCCTCTATATATACAAAATGTGTATATTATAAACTACGTAACTATATTAAAATATTTCCACACACAACAGATAAAACGTAATTTTTCTCAAAATTTTTATGTAACTCTCAAAATTTGATAAATGTTTAATATAACGTTTTCTCCCCCTAATTCTCCCGTAATTTCGTAAATTAAAAAAAAATTTTTCATGCAATTATACTCTAAAAAAGCGAAATTCATCGCCCGTCCAGCGTACGGTATTTGATTGGTCGATATCACCTTGAAAGCAGAAATCGCATTGTCCGGTCGATGATAATCCGCCTCGTTATGAATATATAGATGGCATTTCGCACGTTGCTATGTACATCATTTTCGTTACTATGGTAAACTTGACAAGTGTGTTTATATTAAAAACGCGACAGCTTTGACAGTTCGCTTCGAATGTTACTTTCCGCCATAAAACACGATACTTGTTTTTTTGAAACTATATTATACGAAACAGTATGAAAGAAAATTGGTACTTCATGTGAATGTGTGTTCCGATTCTTATAATTTTTGTTCGTAAATCGCTTGTTTGGTTAAAAAGTCCTTAAAATATTCTATCAAAATTACAATTGATTATAAATTAGGGCTCTGATTTTATTCCGTTTTTTTTTTTTAAGATATCCCAGGTGACAAGCTGTAGTTATTTTGATGTTGATAATTAGTCATTTTTAATTATTGACTTATTTAAAATATAATAATAACGTCGCATCTTTTTAACCAATTAATAATTTCATTTATTTATGACGCGTGTATTTACAACATTATTCTTATTGACGTCAAATAAATGACCAGTCGATGACGTACTAGTAACGTTATATTAATATAACGTCATTCATCTATGCTGTTAATAACACGAAAATAATGACATATTTTTGATATCGATTTATGTGATGTTATGTGGTTGTGACAAATCCACGTACTTTTACGGTAATAGAACGTCAGATTCGTCAAGAATCAAATAAACGATATCTTACTTAGAATGTATAAATGTGAAATGTTTATTCGTTTATATTCATTTTCAGAAAAACCTTTACTTGTAGGTAAACGTTGACACATAATTAGCACATCTGTTTATTAACGATATTTTTACGAATTCATTGTTTTAATGTTATTTTATATACATATCTTTTCTGTTTTACTGCACTCAAACGTCTTCTTTACTATTAAGAACTTTGGATTTTTTCAACCTATCACACTAAGAAGATTCCTTAATAAAGAGTTAAACGTTTATAAAAAAAGAAACGTGAAAATATCTAAAAAGACGTTTTTTTATAAATAGATATGCTAAATATAAATGTAAATGTATTTTTCTTTAAACATAATAGCAAGTTCTATTTAAAATACATATATTTGGAAAAACGTTTTTAATAAACAGATATATGCTAAGTATACATATAAACATGTTTTCATTTAAATATATAGCAAGCTGTATTATAAATAAAATACTTTGATTTCAGAGTTTTACACCAATTTTGTGAAAAAACTCCAGGAAGACTAAGATAAACCAACAATGTTTGTTTATCTGAGCAAGAAGATCTCTATACCAAATAACTTTCGATTAAACTGCATAGCATGGAATCAGAAGGACGGATATATTGCAGTGGGAGGAGAAGATGGTCTCTTGAAAGTTCTTCGAGTAGACTCCAATGTCAATGGATCACACAGCGGTGGGAAATCTCAAGGCTTGGCTGCAACAAGCAATCTGAGCATGAATCAGCCCCTGGAGGGTCACAATGGACACGTTCAAGTAGTGACATGGAACGAAGAGCATCAGAAGCTGACATCAAGTGACCAGAATGGAGTCATTATTGTTTGGATGCTGTATAAGGGCTCGTGGTATGAAGAAATGATAAACAATCGCAACAAGTCTGTGGTGAAAGGTATGGCATGGAGCTCTGATGGTCAAAAGATATGCATAGTCTATGAAGACGGAGCTGTGATTGTTGGATCTGTCGATGGCAACAGAATCTGGGGTAAGGAATTGAAAAACGTATCTCTCTCTGCTGTACAGTGGTCTCCAGATGGAAAATTACTTTTGTTTGGTTTGAAAAATGGAGAACTTCATCTGTACAATAATCAAGGCGTATTTCTGACAAAATTGAATATTCCCTCACAGAATACCTCTCAGTTTCAAATCATAGTGGCACTACAGTGGTACAACGGAAGAAACGGTTACGTTGCCATGGACTGTCCTACTCTAGCTATTTGTTATCGCAATGGTAGGATTCTACTGTTGCGAGATACTAGTGATGACAATCCAGTTATGATAGAGTCCGGGGTGACTACTTCATGGTGCAATTGGAATAGCTGCGGCTCTCTCTTGGCGATAACAGGCATGATGCCGTTGCTCAGTAATGGGGAAACAAAGGACATGAATGTTATACAGTTTTACACGCCGTTCGGTGAACATATGAGGACCCTGAAGATACCAGGACGGGAAGTAACGTGTTGCACTTGGGAGAAAGGTTCCCTCCGAGTCGCATTGTCCGTTGACTCTCACATATACTTTGCAAATATCCGTCTAGATTACAAGTGGACGTACTTCAGCAACACGGTCGTTTTTACGAACGAGAAAATCGGTAAGGATGGCACTTGCGTGACATTCTGGAACATAAGCAGTAACACGTGTTGCACCAAGTATGTGAGATCTTTGCTATCGATAACCTCGTACGGGGAGCATTGCGTGCTCTCTGTGAGAAACGATCCCGTCCAAGCCACTGAGCAATTCGCCCTTCTCGTTTGCAACACGATCGCCACACCAATAGACTCTAAGTTCTTGGATCTGGAACCTTTGTACCTTACCATGACGTCCAATATGGTCGTGGCTGCGTCTAAGAACAATTTCTTGATTTGGAACTTTCGCACGCCCCGTAACTCGACATTGCACCCGAGCAGGATGCGCAAGTACAAGATTTATCACGTGGACGAGACGCCGACCGGCGTCACCGAGGTCATCCAGGATTTGGACAAGGACGGCGCGTTTGAGACCCCCATTAATATGAAGGTCACCATGGATCCGATTTGCTGTGTCTACGCCACCGAAAAGGTTCTTCTGGTTGGCCGGGACTCGGGGATGATTCAGCGGTACTCCCTGCCACAGATAACGCTCGTGAATCGATACAATACTGTGTGCAGACTGCACAAAATCGCTATTAACTGCGACTCCACACGCGTTTCCATCCTGGACGCTAACGGTATACTCACTATGCTGGATCTGGATCCGCAAAAACCATCCGATTTGCGAGACGGAGACACGAGTGAGGATATATCTAAATTTGAGAGAAAGGATGTATGGGCTATGTGCTGGGCACAGGATAATCCCTCGCTTCTGGCAATCATGGAGAAAACTAGGATGTATGTTCTGAGAGGATTAGATCCCGAAGAGCCTATAGCTTGTTCCGGATATATTTGTTCTTTTCAAGACTTGGAAATACGTTGCGTTCTACTCGACGATCTCATGCTGAAGTCCGATGACACTCGAAAAGACTTGATTGTAGATTTGGAAGTAAAATCTCTAAGAGACACAAGGGAGCTATTGGCTAAAGTGGGTCTGAAGGAGGCCAACAATTTCATTCAGGACAATCCGCATCCCCGTCTTTGGCGTTTATTAGCCGAATCGGCGTTGACGAAGCTGGACTTGGAAACTGCGGAGAATGCCATGGTACGCTGTACGGATTATTTGGGTATACAATTTATCAAGCGTTTGCAGAATGTGCACAACGATCAGTTAAAGAAGGCCGAAATCGCGGCGTTTCTTGGTAACTATGACGAGGCCGAGAAACTTTATCTAGACATGGACAGAAGAGACCTGGCAGTTACACTGCGCCAAAAGCTGGGTGATTATTTTCGGGTTGTGCAATTGATGAAGATGGGCATTGGCGGTTCGGATAAACAAATGGAGCACGCGTACAACAAGATTGGCGATCACTTCGCCGAGAGACAGAACTGGGAGAGCGCGAAAGAGTACTATGAAAAAGGTAGAAATTTGGAGAGACTCATCCAGTGCTATTATAAATTAGAAGATTTCATTCAGCTGGCGGCAACTGTAGATCAATTATCGGACAAGAGTCCCATCTTGAAGACTGTAGCGAGAATGTTGGCTTCGGTGGGAATGTGCCCGCAGGCTGTGGCAGCTTACATTAAATACGGCGACGTAAAGTTAGCCGTAGATACATGCGTGCGTCTAAATCACTGGGACCAAGCTGTCGACCTGGCGAAGACCTACAAGATGGCACAGATCGGCGAGCTGTTGAATAAATACGCCAATCATCTATTATCCAACGGTAAACATCTGCAGGCAATCGAATTGTACAAGAAGGCTAACTACAACTTGGAAGCGGCTAAATTATTGTTTCATCTCGCCGAGGAACAAGCTAAGTCCAAATCACATCCTCTGCGCGTAAAGAAGATATACGTTCTCGCAGCTTTATTGATTGAGGACCACATCAACAGCGTTCCTGCAATAAAAGGCGGCCGCAGCAATGTCGTCATGGGTCTTACTGAAAGCAACGAGGACACCAAGATTATAGAAAACGCCTGGCGAGGCGCCGAGGCGTATCACTTCCTTCTGCTCGCACATAGACAGTTGTACGACGGCAGTTTCGATGCCGCGATGAAGACCGCTCTGCGACTGAGAGACTACGAGGACATATTGGAAATAGAAGACATATGCTGTCTATTGGCGCTATCAAGCGCTGTTAATCACGCATTCGCTACCTGTTCAAAGGCTTTTATAAAATTGGAAGGGCTTGAGACGATCTCGGAAGCAAAGAAAGAGGAGTATGAGGAACTGGCAGTGGATATCTTCACGAAGCATACTCCGAAGGATTCTCGTAATAACAAGGCGGAATGCGTTAACTGCGAAACTCTGGTACCTGACTGGTGCACCGTATGCCCGAATTGCTCAACCAGATTCCCCGCTTGCATCGTCTCGGGCAAACCGCTGATGGATCTCAGCATCGCGTGGATCTGCACTGTTTGCCGACATCACGTCGCAACGGAACGCGACGTTGTTAACATAAATGCCTGCCCCTTGTGTCACAGCACCATCACATATATGTAGGCTAAAATATATATGTAGGAATAATTTAACATTCTGTTGGATTTTTATTTGCCAAAATTTTACGATAAATGATAAGCTTTTATATAATATTTTGATAACTGTGCAATAAAAATAAACAAGGGCATTTAAATTTTAATCTCACGATTTCGCGCAGAAAAAATTAAAGTTAACATTAAAATTGTTACACTTGTTGGTTTCTACGATTCACGTATGAGTAAATGTGAATTAATTATAGAAGATAATCTCTCTAAAAGAAAACTAAGAAATAGATAAAGTGTTGTCATTTGCGTGCCTTAATATTGAATAATTAATACGGGGGCGCTAACAAGAACGATTGAGTTCAACGCATTTTTAAAAGCGTGCAAGTTCTTTCTTTGTGAGCACTGATATATTTTTTACAATCTTATGTGTAAATAGGATTTTTTCATTTTATTCTTTTTTTTGTATTCGAATGCATCGTATTTGATATTACATGCTAGATTATATGAATATTAATTTGCAATAGGTTTTTATTGAAATGAAATAACATAAACTGATAGAAAGCTCGATATGTCATTAAAGCGAATATTTCTTGACTGAATGACAAAACGTAATCTAATGAGAATCTAATTTTAACGGTTTGTCATTGCATACTCATTACTGACATTCTGATTAAACGCACCTGCTATTCCGTCCAGAACGATAATGAATCTTTAACGAGTAAAATCTCGTTAGCTTTATCGTATTTTTAAACTTTATACGCAAGTGCGAACATCTTTGTCACGTAGTTTTGATATCACAATTATTATGCAGCTATTAGTTTTATTTTAAGTCTGATATAATTGATCTCTCGTTGATGGAGTCTCATACAAAGTTATCTCTTTTTGTTAACGTATAATGATGTAATCATTTATTGATTAGAAATTTATATGAAGATATAATTATGAATTGTATATTTATGTGAGGATAAAAAGAAGATGTAATTATTATGACGCAGATATATTTGATGTCGAAGTAGAAACTCTAATTTAATCTCTCACTTATTGCAAAATGTATCGTAGCGTATATGATTACTTGTTATGTGTAATAATCTAATTTGATGAAAATATAGTACAATTTTATATAATAATCCTTTATCAAGTGAATCATGTTTCTTTTTCTTCATGTATTATTTTCTTAATATATTTATATCATTTGTCTCTTGATATGTCATAATAAATTTTTTATTTAGTCATGCTACTCTTTCTATCGTACCGATTACAACTTCATTTATAGTAGACGATTCTATTACAAATGAAGTTTTAATAGGTACTTTCATTTAAAGGTATAGTTCTTAGAGCAAAATGTTACGCCAATTTTCGAAAGAACCGTTAATATTTAAACACACGCCACACGCACGCACAATCACAACCATAGTTTTTCGTTATCTCGCGTGCGCGATAAAATTTTCTAGATTATCATCTAGATGAAGATATGGTTTCATCTTACATTTATCTAGATTGTTAAGAATATAGATTATCTTTATCTTATCTTAAATAAATAAATGTTATCTTTTTCAAACTTTTTAAGTTTGTACAATAGTATAATAAGAAATTAACTTCTAGTAGTATTGTAGTATTGATGTAGATTTTTTTACCTTCTATAGACAAAAAAACTGATATTGCGATGCCAGTCCTTTAAAGGTATACAGAAGTACTTTCGTATTTAAATAATAAATCTAAGGAAGTAGATATTTTTAATTTGTATCCATTCGTCTAATAAATTATTTTTATGTGTAACACATCATTGCCATCACCAGTAGAGCGTCTCTTTAGTTGTAGACAACATATATATTCATTCGCACGAAGAAATTGTTTATCAGATGAAATATTCAAAAACTTTTGTTCTTAAAAAATATAGATATATAAAAATATGAAATCGCATTTTTTGTATTCTAAATCGTTTTATTATCTAATAGTTACTTAAAAATAAAATTATCTTAAAAGTTATTTAGATAATTTTTTTTAACTTTTATTTTTTAGCCAAGTTAATTAAATAGGTTATTAGTAAAATTAATCATCTTTATCTTAACCAAGATACATTTTTGTATGATTTATCTTATTATTATCAAGATAATTTTTAATTATCTAAGAGCAACGTTGCACACAACCAAATAAAAATATCGATGTACTATTAGATATATACGAAATTTTATTACATTTTATGTAAATATTTCCTTAGTGAAGATTGTTTCTGTTGTTTGATATCTAAAATTACAACGAAAGAAATAGAAAAGAAAATAAAGAAATTAACAAATAGAATATCCGCTGTTTACTTACTACGTTTATAATTTAACCACATGGTGTCGATGATAAGCTGTTTTATATGCTATGTATGTACTTGTACTAGTATAGTGTATTGTTAGGTGGACCAACAATGGCTTTGTTCAGCAGACTCACCAGTTCGGTGAGAGCTCGAAATTACTGGTGTATACTTTTAGATCATTCAATCAGTTTTTTTTTATTTAGAAGAACGCATCAATGGTATAATGAGCGTTCACTAAACTGTCGAGTCTGCTGAACGCAACTTATACTTTACATCCCTAATGTGACATAGGAATAGATGAGATATTATTATCGGTATTATTATTTTAAAAATTATGGAATATGGGTCATACTGCAGTGGCTACAACAGAAAAAGCAAGCTTGCAATAGATTTATTCTTTAATATCATCAGATTATATATTCGGATCCAAGGAAACCTTTGAGCAAATCATAATAGAAACTATTACAACGGTTGTAAAGATTTTTATTTTATTGAACGTAGTTAATGTTAAACTATGTTGATTAGGACCTGTTTCACAACTCATGGCTAACTCTTAACCGAAGTTTTACTTTTTTCTCATCTCTTTCCACTTCTTTTAAGATCGAAAAATATAAAAAATAAGTTGAACAGCCGAAAGAAGTGTTCTTAATCTGTGTTTTTATAACTTGTATGTATCTCTCTCTTTCTCTCTCTCTCTCTCTCTCTCTCTATATATATATATATATATATATATATATATATATATACACCAAAGGAAGAGGATATATCTGACAATGCGAAAAACGTCTATATTCACAGTCTTCAAATTGGCAGCTATAAAACGGTTCGTTAGATAAAACGATGTAGGTAAAAAAAACCTTTAATATGTTTCGAATATTTTTTGAAGGAGGCAATTTTTCCAAATTAATACGAAATGTCTTATTAATTAGTGATTTGGAATCTTATATAATGACACGTGTGAAATTAATGTGTTAAATATTATATTAAGAAATACAAATAATATATCTATATATAAATGTAACAAACTATAGAGGCAACGTTTAAATTATTATTTTATTAAAGAATTAGTACATGTATAAGTAAAAGATTTACTTTAAAAATTTATGCAGTGTTCTATATTACACGTGAAAGAAAATTGTATTATCTTATTCAATTCAGAAAATATACACAATTTTTCCTAAAACATATACAAAATTACAGAATTGCGTCAAATACATACATTATTATCTTCAACAGCTGTTGCCGTAATCTATATATTAAAAAATACAATGGTGTGAAATGCATGAAAATATATCCAATAATTTATACAAACAATTAGTTAATAAAAACAAAAACCTAAGGTCAGTGAATACATCGTTGATTATTAATTGGAATTATCTTATTCTATTTCAAATAATATATACTTTCTATTCTATTTCTCAATTATTTAATACTATTCCATACGTCTAAAGTACGTTTCGTCTTGATGCTCACCCGCTCTTAAGACCGTATCACGTACATTTCATGCAACAATATTGAATTTCATTACCATACGAAAAAGTCGTGTAACGATATGACATAACAAAATTATGTAATTCAGTCAAATAATCAGAAAAAAATATACGTTATCAAGTATCTTTTCTTGTAATTACATGAATCTGTTATCTAAAATCCTACATATAGTGTTACAACATGTATATTATTATTGTAATACCACATAATTTTTTAATCGCATGATTTTTACAAATATGGTAATGTTTCGGAACAAACCGTTACATGAGTTCTACTAACATTAATTAAAAGATGCCATCGTTTAACTCGGTGATGCTACTCTTTCAGCAAGGATCTATCAGATATTAAAGAAGCACAAATAATGATTATAGCCCCATAAGCGCGATTACGATACATATTTTTAATATACACTATAGCGACTTTTATTATACACAACGTCACTAAATATTTAACCCTTTCATGAATTCGGTTACGATAACATATCCCTCAATATCCGTCACTGATATAAAACTGTTATCTATGCATATAATATAATTGCCAAAATACGCACGCGAAAAAAACGAACATAGATAGACTCAGACTAACGTGATACATTGCCATTGTCCATCGATTTACAAAATCTACTGACATATGTTTTTGAATATCGATTCATTCACACAATTCCATTCTTCATCTTAATCTAAGGTTCGAAAATCGAATAACAATTTTTCATAACCACAGTTTCACGTTTCATCATTGCAATCTCGTTTTAAATTAAAATATCGCTATTAATTTTAGCGCTATAAATAAAATCGTAACAATTTTATAAAGTATATGTATAAGTGACACATATAAAAGCACAACATCGAATTGCTAAACCCTGAAACGTCACAGTCAAAATGATTGAAAAAAGTCTTTTAGTACATCTCTCCAATAATTTCACGAAAGTCACATAGCCTTTAATTTGCCAAAATGTACTACATTAAATCAAGCGATGACGTATTGCAGGGATTAATTTCATTAAATATATAAGAAATGAACAGTTAGAGCAGGATTGTTTCGTACTTTAAACGCTACATCAACTTTACACGTTAATATCCCTATTGGCGCAAAGTTATCCTAGAATCACATATAAATATAATTAACAATTCAAATAAATTATTATAAATTATTTCGAAAATAATTGTCATTTCTTAAAACTGTGAGACTATACTATGGTTGCTAAATGTCTGTTTACATAATATCTTTCGTATTTTTGTCTTAATATCTTAAAAATGCTACCATACATACTTAACATCAACATAACATTACCGCAACATTATTGTATTATCGCAATTTAAATCCAGAATACAGCAACAAAAAAGTTTTAGCAAATAATTTTGCTAATTAGTTTTTAATATCCGTAAAATATTATAGTAAAATCAAATAGTAGAAATAAATAATGACATATGCTATCGGGATTAGATATAGGATCAGTCTGTTGCGGTTAGTTACTATATGGCATTATGGATAACATGAATGACCCTAAAAAATAAATTATTATTCCTGGAGAGTGCATGTAATTTAAATGTTGAAATTTCGATAGTAAAGAATCGGTAAACTACGAAAAGTTTTGTAACCATATGCTAATTATTTCTTCGTTTTGCAAAATCGCAAAAGAGGCAAAACATATTCAGTCGTCATTGTACTATTTCATAGTTATAATTTAAAATCTGTAAATAATTCATTCTTATGGTGAAAGATAATATCTCGGCCGAGAGTCGAACACGAATCTCTTACATTCTGTACAACCGTCCGTACCGGTTAAAACATTATTTATATGATTACATATGTACCGAAATATGAAGGCAAATAGGAATACACCATAATGAATTAAATAATTATTTTATGAATGACCTAAATTCGTCTGTATACATAAACCTTGATTCTTTTTAAAGATTTTGAACAAAGAACAGTGAGACACGGAATTCTAACGTTATATTTACAGTCCTGTTTCTGTCGTGATCTGGTAGCAGAGAATTTAGTATACACACGGAAATTTAATATATTCATATTTCATTTATAGGAACGTAAGTATAAAGACGATTAAGTGAGAATGAATTGGAAACATGATAATTTTGAAACATATACCTCGTAAGGATGTTGTCTTTTATCTCTGTGCTCCGAATGTATATGATATAAGTCAGTTATCATTCAGTATGTGAAATATTTTCATACATATTCCTCAGATACGTAATAACATTTAAAGTTATTTGAATGTATCGACATTTTATGCCGTTTAAAAGATGAAATCCGTCTATAAAATTTCCGTAGAAGTAATTATTATTTGTTAGAACTTAATTTTTGTATATAGAACGAATTATCAAAAAATTCCTTTGATTCTTAATATTCAGTGAAGTACCCACCTAAACATCTCTCCACAAATCTCACAAAGATAATGTTGTTCGTATTTATGAGTTCTCTCATGAACAATCAACTGCGATTTCCTTTTAAATTCTTTATTACACGTTCCGCATTTGTGTGGTACACTTATTACATCGTATTTGTCCTTACTATCCTTGCAACAACCATCATTGTTATGCTTTGCAATCACGTGCTTACTTAGGTTTCCTTTTTGCCTGCAAAATGATCGTTGCAATAATTATTATTATTTTTTACCAATTAATTTAAGCATTTACGTTGAAGAACCAAACAATTAGTTTAACTTGTGTTACTTAATTAAATACTTACGAAAATATTTTCCCACAATATTCGCATTCGAATGTTTTTTCGCCATTATGAATTTTTTCATGACGACGCAAATGCCATTTATCCTTAAACTCTTTATTACACGTTCCGCATTTGTGTGGCACACTTACATCATATTTGTCCTTACTATCCTTGCAACAACCATCATTGTTATGCTTTGCAATCACGTGCTTACTTAGGTTTCCTTTTTGCCTGCAAAATGATCGTTGCAATAATTATTATCTTTTACCAATTAATTTAAGCATTTACGTTGAAGAACCAAACAATTAGATTGGCTTGTGTTACTTAATTAAATACTTACAAAAATATTTTCTCACAATATTCGCATTCAAATGTTTTTTCGCCATTATGAATTTTTTCATGACGACGCAAATGCCATTTATCCTTAAACTCTTTATTACACGTTCCGCATTTGTGTGGCACACTTACATCGTATTTGTCCTTACTATCCTTGCAACGACCATCGTTGTTATGCTTTGCAATCACGTGCTTACTTAGGTTTCCTTTTTGACTGCAAAATGACCGTTGCAACATTTATTATTTTTTATCATTTAAGTTAAGCATTATTATTGAGGAACCAAACAATTAGTTTAACTTTTGTTTCTTAATTAAATACTTACGAAAATCTGAACCCACAATGTTTGCATTCATAAGGTTTTTCGCCATTATGAGTTCTCTCATGAACAATCAACTGCGATTTGCTTTTAAACCCTTTGTTACACGTTCCGCATTTGTACGACACACCTACATTATATTGGTCCATATTATCCTTGTAACGATCATCATTGATATGCTTTGTAAGTACGTGCTGATTTAGAGTTTCTTTTCGTCTGGAAAATGATCGTTGCACTTGCATTATTTATTACCTTCTACCAGTTAATTTAATCATTGATACTGAAGTGCCACGTAATTACCGTAACTTATGTTCTTCACTTTAATTCTCACCTAAATTTATCTTCACAAAGTTTGCATTGATAAGGTTTTTCGTTTTTATGAATTAACTCATGACGTTGCAAATTGCGTTTATGCTTAAATCCTTTACCACACTCGTCGCATATGTGTGGTCTAATTTCAATACGTATGTCTCTATTATTCTCATTCGAAGTAGACGGGAAGTTCGAATCTTAACATTAGGAAAAGTTCTTGTTATGAAATTCACATAAAGACGATAATTATCTTGTAATTTTTAAATAAGGATATTTTAAGTAAGGATATTTCGAAATAGAATAACTTCATCGAAAATCATCGTACCGAAATGTTAAATAATTATTTTAAATCTTTACTCTTCTCACCATCATTTCAAAAACTGTTTTGATAATGTTTCTTAAAAATGATGATGCATCAAAACTTAAAATTTAATACGTAATTTTTGTAGTTGCATTTGAAAATTATACACAAATGTATTTCACAGCTTCAGAAAGACTGAATCTTTTATACATAATTTTCTTTTCCTTCGAATGCTGTACGACCTTTTTCACTAATTTAATCAACTTTGAATCAAAGAAGTTTATTTTTACATTAACATTAAATAATTCGGTGAAATAAAATAGTACAGAGCTCGAAAGGATGGCTATTTACTTGTTAAGATTTATCCTTCGTCTATAAATCGCATCAGTGCACAGTTTTATATTCGCGATGGGGATTTTCGCAAGTTTCGTTACAAATTTTGAAACCTATATTGCACCTTTGTTTATTTATTTGTGTAATTTTATAAAATATCAGTAACACCGTTTCTGAAATATCGATCTGAGAAATACAGATTTAAAGCTTTAAAGTGCTTTTGTAAGAATCTCGACACGATATTTAGTGACAACGATGTTCTATAATATATCGAAATTTGCCTATTTTTGCATGATGGATTATGTAATGCTTCAATTTCGTTGAGCAAATTGTAATGCCCAAGTTTATTAATAAAACTAAGAATGTTACCGTAAATTTGTTATAAGACTTGTATGTGAACGGTGTATAAAAAGCATAAGTATATAATATATGATCGTCTATGAAGTGTATGCGAATTTTATACACATCGTTTCCCATTAACGTTTATCATCACATATGATTTTGTATTATGCTACATTCACGATAGCATTTATTAGGATCTATATAGTCTTACCGCACTGTTGGTGTTCGTATCCTTTTGTGTCGTTATTCGTTTCATCATTGGGATTCATCTTTTCAGGTTCAACTCTTAAACTCACTCTAGGGATATTATACAATTCACTTGTCAGTAATGTTCCTTATATTACTTTCGTAATTTAAGCGTTCTGTACACATTTATACACTTTTAACTTCATACTTTTCCATCTAAAGTCATAATGAGAGTAAATATTTAATAATAAAGTTATATTAAATCGACAGTTCCCACGAAAAGTAATAAGGAAGTAATAAATAGCTATTTCAAAGTTAAAATTGGTTATAAAATAAGAGATATTTAAGATTAAAATGTCACCTCTCTCTCTCTGACGTTGGATAGTTGCTAGTTGTATTAATGATTCAATAACTTTTGTACACTAGATGCAGTATATGATAGTCGTACAGATCAAGAATTTTGCATACGGTTAAATTTCAAATTGTTTGCTGACAAATAAGCACGTCAAATTCTTAAGAACGACTGATCCAAGGTCTTGGTATGTGTACTTTTGGTACGGTTTGCCTATACATACATATGTAAATGTTTCTTTCGGGAACCGATAAGACATTTTGCATTATAGTTCCTGAAATAGGTCAAATTCTGCAAAAAATGTTCTTTAGGAAAATTAAAAAACCAGTATTTTCTGTAATTTCTTAAAACAAACAGTTTGACCGTGGAATTAATGTAAATCACAACATATAGAGAAAATTAAATTCATAAAACAGCCGCACGGTTCGCTTTAGCGAAAAAGTACATATTGATGTATTTCCCTAAAAAACGCATTCCTGGATTGCAATGTAGGCAATATCAGAGACTTTAAAGTAAAATTTAGTGCCGATTTTCATAAGAATCTGATACAAACACACACACACACACACACACACACGCACGCACGCACGCACGCACGCACGCAGCATACAAGTAAAAATATCAATACTGCAAGTTTAATATGGCTTTTATTTCAATTTTTGTAAATATTATAGATCTTGATAATTTCTTCGTTTTTTTCTAGTTTTAAAAAGAAGAAAAAGATGAAGAGCAAGTTAAACCGAGATTAAGATTAAACTTTATTTGTGATTAAAGTATTGTGGGGCGTACAGCCAAAATCAAAGTAAGGCCATGTTTGGAAAACCATACCCAGTGAGAAATGACAATGGAATCGACGTTGACTCGATGACACTTCAACGTCGAAAGGAAAGTTTACAAGTGTTAGGTAAGGTTATGGAAATATATCGATATATATGTGTTTAGAATTTATAATAGATTAAATCTAATTAAATCACTAATGTTTATATGTATAGGAACACTATCGTATTTGAATTAAAATATTTTCCTTTAATTAAGTTGATGAAAGGCGTCATTGAAGAAAAAGTAATCTTAATACGAGCATATTTAATTTTGAACGGATGCTACTCTATCCTTTAATTAATGTAAAATTTATTTTCAACTAAGAATATTTTTCACTTTGTTTCAAGAATAATTTATTATGAATTGGAAATTGTTTATTCCTGGCGTTATTCTAACTCCCGAGCGAAAATTTTTCTCTGAATTTTTAAGATAATTTTTCAGAATTGTTTATATGTAACATATACATGCATATATACATATATGAGGAATTCATACGAGAATTGACAAAATACTTTATATTATAGTCTCCGAGATCGTCTAATTTCGCAAAGATGTTCTTTAGGAAAATTAAACCCGTATTATATGTTTTTTTTAAAGTAAACAGTCATGGAATTAATTGAAATTATATAATATGGAGGAGGTGAAATTAGTATACAGCTAGGCGATTCGCTTTAAGAAAAAAACAATAAGATACGGTTTGACTTAGAAACATCAGTATCGTATTATTATTTTTATGATTTTAGAATGTCGGTCATATTGCAGTGGCTACGTTCAAATGAATAAAACAGCTTTGCAACTGACGTATTTTCTCTAATAATATTAGATATTATACATATATTTGAATCCAAGGAAACCAAAGGGCAAGTTCTAATCACGTAGAGACTGTTACAAAGCTTGCAGAGCTGATTATTCTATTGAACGCAGGCAATGTTAAATTATGTCGCTCAAGAATTTGTTTTGAAAATTCTTCGAGTGAAGTAACTGTTCCAAATTAATACGAAATGTCTTATAAACTAGTGATTTGCATTCGTAATAGCATGTGTAAAATTAATGTTTTAAATATTATTAAAGCAACATTACGCTTTGAAATTACACGAAGGATTAATGCGTCAAATTATAAAGACAACGTAAAGTATTATTGTGGCGTCGAGTGGCTCACCACTCGGTACAATTGACTCGCGATCTGTAGACCCGAGTTCAATCCCACGTGCGCCCAAACGCAATTTTTCGCGTTTAATGAGCCAAAAAATGGCGCAACCTGGTGATCAAAAGATCTCTATGCATGATCATCAGCGCCGTTCGGATTCGGCGTTAAATTGTAGGTCCTATACATCAGTAGATATATGTCTCTAATATCTGACTGAAGTAAGATTCTGTGGATCAATCACCCACAAATCCGAAAACAATTTGATCTTGCAACAATCTAAGTAAGTTTACTGTCTCTGTATCCGATATATGAGGCACACCATCACCTAGTTGCGAAATAACATTTCCCAAAGCGAATAATCCTTTATTTATATTTACGCCTTCTTTAAACCGTTCTCCAGTTGTTTGAGTCTTTTTACTACGTTCTGATCCCACTAAATCAACCAAATAAAATTTTGCCATTGTCGTTGTATTCCTGCTTAAAAAATCGAATTATTTTTACCATTCTCACACGTTTAGTGGTACAAGATAGAATGATATAAATAAAAAAAAAAATGTTGGTTCTAAAGAATTAGAAAGCAACAATTACTTAAAGGATCATTTTTCTTTTGCTGGTGTATACATAACGTAAATCATTTTAAAAAAAGGATACTCAAAAATTTAAACCTTTTTATCTAATAATGATATATTTCCATGAAAAGTAACTGATATATTATATTATTAATTAAAGGTGCCAGTACAAAGTGAACATACATACATAAAGTGTATGCAACTTTTCGGCCGATTTTCGAATCGCCTCCGCCTTCCGCTGTCCCCTCACCTTACCGCGCGCGGTCCAAATGTCGCACAATGCTCGAGTATTTATAGTAATATGTATTTAAATGATAACTGCTTGGTTTATCGGTGAGCCGGGTGAGGGGGGATGGGTGACTCGCGTCCGCCCTTCCACATCAAAACAATCCCTGCTTTCATTCACTAACCGTCTAATATTAACGCGTCGATTTTCGAACAACATATTTACTTTTTATTCGTTAACGCGATCACGTATTACAAAACAAAATTATTAAAAAATGTAAAATCCATCGCAACTGTCACATTGCCCTTGTCAGCTCTAGTCAATAGAATATATATATTATTATATGGTTCTTAAGAAACAATTTTAAAGATTTCAAAGATTTAAAGAGAAAACTCTTGAAATCGTGTCTGGTTTATAAAAATGAGAAGATAAATTATTTAAGATAGATATGACACGGTTTCTAGCCTCTACTCTTAAACTAATTTGTAATTTATTTATATTGTTTTCAATATATTTTTAATGAATTCCAGTAAAGTCCTTTTGTAATTGAAAGAAGGAAAGGAAAAGTTGTCACCTAATTGCAATAAAGAACAGACCTATTGAATATGTTCAGCAAACTGTATGGAAGTTAAATTTTTAAACCAGTTGATTTTGACAGAAGTAAGGGAAGACTGTGAATAGTTGAAATTTATATCAGATGGTTTTATATATGAATCTTATTGGTGTGTATGATATGGTAGTTTATAAATAAGTTGATTAGATGTAAGATCACCAGAAGAAACATTTGACAAGGAAGGATTAGAAAATTGTGAAAAACTATATATTGAATGGGTGTAATATTATTGATTAAGTTATTAAATTGCCTATCTCTCAATCAGGAAAACCTTTTATGCAATTTAAGTAACGACTCAAGTTCAAATGATTGAGTAACCAATATTTTTTATTTGTGGAAAAACTGTTCACAAAGAATAAAGATATAGAGGAATGTGTGAGTGAATTTTTTTGGTAAGATAAAGAGACAACTTTCTGGAGCGAAAGATAGACCTGTGCGCATCCATTACTTCTATATGTTTAATATCCGGTGGATGTACAATTGTGTAGAAAAAGTGAACTTATTAACTGCCTTATAGTGAGATAAATTAAAGATTGTGTTTGTAAATATACAATAAATGTTGCGGAACGATGTTATGATAAATACACAAAACTTTAAGTAATTAATCCGAATAATATTTTTCATGATAATATGTTGTTGTTTAGATCATTTTGTTTTAAATAAGACAAGGCTATCGAGCCAAAGGTCGAATATATAAAATTGAAAAACGAACAATAATAATTTAGTTAAATAAATAAATATAAGGAAAATTTAATCGACTCATAATGTATTAACAGAGAGTATACATTATATCAGGAATTTAACGATCCACTATAAACGCCCTTAGTAAATTACAAGTGCAGTCGGTAAGTCATGCTCTTATGGTAAAAAGTTGGTACAACCATTATTATGGTAATCACCGGTCACCCTGTATATATAGAATAATATTGTGCAGTTCTTGGTAATTCTATTTTTATTGCGTAGTCTGATTCCGGCCTTACGGACAGATGATAACCGTGCGATATTATCGACTTGTAATTCTGGTACATTCTTATCATTCGATTGGCACAAGATAAGGTGCTCTTCTCGCCGCAGTTGGTCGCACTGGCCGTTTCAAACCTGTTACCGTCTCGCGCATGCGCGCTCGGCGCGCCGTTCGTCGGTCGGCGTTTCTCGGCGCACATTTCATTCCACCGGTTTCACGCTACAGCCAGTATAGTCAGTGCGTCTCGTGCCGGCGGAGAGGTCGGTGTCTTTCCCGGAGTGTTTCACGATACAATCCGCGATTCGTCCATCGTCGATTCGGAGCCACGAGGAGTACACGCCGTGCCGAAAACGCGATTGCGAGAGGAGGCTCGGTAAACGCATTCGCGAATGCGACAACTGCGTCAGTGTCATCTCGTCCATCCTGCCGCCGGCAACGACAGCACGTCGTCGTCGCGAATATCAGTGTCGAAATTATAGCGTGTGTTTCTCCGTCTCCGCCTCTCGTTCGCATATTCATCTCTCCCGCTCGCAGGTCGTTCGTTTTCGCGCGCAGGAGCAGGAGGACGACGTCGCGTCGCCGCGAAAATGACGAGTACCATGACGACTCTGTGGATTGTCGCCGTCGCGACGGTCGTTGCGACGACGATGGTGAACGCCGCAGGACTCAAGTGCGACAGTGTCAGGCCGATCTTCGAGGCGCAGGGATTCCCGCTCAGCGACATCCCGAAGGAGGCGATTTCATGTGAGTAGCACATTTTTCAGCATTTTGTTTTTTTTTTTTTTTTTTATGTAAAAATCATATTCTCTCCGTGTAATCTAATATTGTATTCGTATCCTGCGTTTCATTTCTCTCTATTGGAGTAAATAAGTATGTTGAAGCAGAATTTGTAAAGGCGTTACATCTTCCGTTTACTTTTCTGTTAGTTTTTATATTTATGAAACATCACGTTGCGATTTTTATACCTGAGCGTTAAGATTGACTTTTTCCAACTTTAGCAATTAGTTATAAAAAAAATTGCAGCGTTATTATCAAATTGTTTACTATAAGAAGTAACGAAAAAAATAACGCTTCCCAACTCTGTATTGAGGCATCTTTAGACCCGTTTCCACACAAATGTAAGATTAACTTTAATTTTGGTGTAACTTATACTATTTTATCTGTTTCCAATTCTGAGAAAAGTGTTTACATATGTTATAATTGCGTGGTAAAATAACTAATAAGAGCGCCGTTCTTATGGTCATTGCCGTTATGTTTGTAATAATTATGTGATAAAGTTCTCTCAAACATGAAAAAAGTGCTGTAAATTATATTTTCAAATATTAAAGTAAAGATATAAATCAAGATATAAATGGTAAATGAAATAAATGGTTTTTTCAGTAAATGCAACAGCAATTATAGTTAAATTATAGTAATTATGATAGAATTCTATTTTTATAATACTGGAAGCTTGTGATTAACCACTTATTTTGAGTATTAATAGCACTGAATAACTGTGCTTTAATTGTTATTTTGTACAGAGTTGGGAAGCGTTACTTTTTCTGACATTACTTTTTATAATAAACAATTTGATAATAATGTTGCGGCTTTTTAAAACTGAAATCTAAGGTGTGTTAAGGTTGAAAAATTCGACTCTTTTAACCTTAGCGTTAAGTTATAAAAAATTGCAACATCATTATCAAATTGTTTATTGTAAAAAGTAACGGAAAAAGTAACGCTTTCCAACTATCTGCTTTTGAGTATTAAAAATACTAAACAATAGTGCTTCTCTTGTACTCAAAATAAGTAATTAAAAGCATTCTCATACAACGCAACTTCTTCAAGGGAAGTCGTAAAGACGTTCACAGGACATCTTACATTCCATCTACAACATTGTTGTTCAGTGTTCTAAGTCTAATCTGCGATATGCTGTTTGCTTCCTGTTCCTTTGCCTTTTTACCTCTTATATTTTTTTCTCCAAAGGAAGTAAAGAGGACATCTTACATTTTGTCTACTCTTTGCTTCTTGTTTGTTGCTCTTATAGGAAAAAAATGATTTTTTTTCAAAGGTAGACAAATTTATTAGAAAGATTTACGCGTATAAAACCTGTCATATTTGTTTCTCGGTTCTTTCCGTTAAGAAAATAATTGCCTAGGATACGGTCAACAGCGGCGTAACAGAAATTTTGAAATTGTATTAGAGATTGAGATTGCATAATGTATTCTATTAAATATATAAAATATGCAAAACACATAAGTTGCGTTCAGCAGAAAAAGCAACTTTGCAACTATTGTAAATAGGACACTTGCGCGTAAAGCGAGCGATTCCGGCTGAGGTAATATTTTTCGCAATAAGTATTAATTATTTACAGATTTTAATTTATCATGCAACGTTATTAAGATCGATTTAAGGTGCATAAAGAGCATAAAGAAAAATTGTTAAATTGTTAACAGAATTTAACTTGTGATATTATTGCGGTAGTTTCGTAGAGTTGCGTTTCAAGACCGGAAAATTGTTCGGCGCGCAGCTTAAAAAAAAGGACTACATACGTAATATACAATAAATTCACACGGAATTATAATAGCACCTAAGATATAATAGCACATTGAAGGCAATTTCTTATTAGTTGTGTTTTTCACATGTACGGTTCGATAAGATTTAATATTTAAGTATTAACTATTGTAAAATTTGTGAATATGATTAGTTTATATATTTAGATCCAATAAAGAAACTAAAAGCAAGACTAATCAAAGTAATAAACTTTACAACAGTTGCAAAACTGCTTTCTCTTCTAAACGCAGCCAATAATATTGCATCAATAGTGTATAATGTTTGGTATGTTTGATTGAATACTATGCGACTCCAATCTTTTGTACAATTTCAAAATTTCTGTTAATTTATCCAAATTACTCCGCTACTCCATTTAACTGAAACTAAATAAAGTTAATGTTATATCCCAGACAGAACAAAAGTTTGAAAGATGTAAGTACATTTAGTACAAAAGGAAACTATAATAGGAGAACTAAAAATTTTATTAAAAATTAGATTACATAATTTCCTGGATTACATTAATTTGAAGAAGGATACTAAAAATTAAAAACCATGAACTCCAGTAATTAAGGGCGAATAAGAGTATAGCGTTGTTGGTATGCACAGTAATAAACTAAAAATTAAATAGTGTGTCATTTAGATAGCAAAACAGCAATTTTTTCTAAAAAAAATCAATTTTAAAAAAAACTACAATTTTTCCAATTTTTTCCAGCAATTTGACAAAAGCTATTTTTTTTATAAAATTGTATTTGCTTTTTGCCTCTTATTTTTTTCTCTCTTTGTGACTGTTTTATCAAGAAATTTGTATGTGTGTTGTTTCTTGTTCCTTCATCAACTTTCTTGTATGACAGAAAACGTACAGAAGTAAAATAAGAGGTAAAGAGACAAACGGTAAAAAGTGTTAAAAAGCAAGAAATAGGAAGCAAAGAGGATATTGTAGATTAGCCTTAAATACTTTTTAAAATCATTAAACGGTGTTTTTGACACTCAAATGATGAAACAGCATTTAACAACGTCAAGTCGACCTTCGGTTAAAAGCATTGCGCGCAACAACTCACTGATCTATAATAATTACATATAATAATCATTTATTTTGAATATCAAAAGCTTTCTTATACTCCATTTGCACTACGGTACAAAAGCTTGCAGTAATGTTTACAATAGCTGTTTTCAGCAGAATGTTTATTTTGCAACTGTTCACTGTTAAATTTACAATGTGAAATCAGCTAATTTGAGTTCTTTTCAATCATTTCTACGGGTTACCGCTACTTCTGATTAATTATGTCATTCATTTAACTAAAACAATACATTTAAATAATTTAACCCGAAAGAATGCAATTTTTACTCAAATTTGATTTATTATTTGCTACAATAAATGCATACGTTGATATGGACGATGCTTACTTTGAAACTAACCACAGAAATGGGTTGATCTACATTTTCACACATGGAAGTTAAAAATAACAAAATGCTACTTCACTCGAGAGATTTGTCATTGTTTCTTTGATATTTAACACAGCGTGGGAAGTTTTTATTCGCGCTTATTGGATTATATTTATAAATCCAGAGAAACAGTTCTATCTCAGTGAAGAAAACTTCCAACAGTATTGAAAACTAAACATTCTGATGAACTTGGCTAATGTTATCGCAACATTGCTGGAACGTTATAATATTGTTGCAATAATTACTGGAATAAACTGTACTATATGGATCTATATGGTACTTTAAATACTCAAAAATAAGTAATTAATCACTCCGTTTCAGTATTGAATTGCCTAGTATTAAATTGGATTTCTGTATAAGAGTAGTCGAGGAGAGGAAGAATTTATTGTTAGTAAAGGGTGGAATTTTCGATTTCACTCGATTTTGATTTTCGCATTGGAAGCTGCATGGCTACATTTAACGCTTAATGTGCAGGATGTGAATGAATGAAAGATGCATTTAGGGGACTGATTCGTTTAGCGCTGCTTCTTATGGCTGAACCGTCGGAGCTCGTAAAACGATAGTGAACTCTTGATATCCGCAGTTAACGAATTCACGTCAGTCTTAATTCACTCTCTAAGAGATGAGATCGTATATTTTACGTATTAAGCTCGCTCAACAACTTTTCGGACGAGTATATGCAGACGTTTATATATTTTGATCGATACGAGCCTGATTTATCGCTGTAGAGATTTTATCGTTATTAGGTCACATTATCTTATTATCGGTAACTGCGATTCTGATCCATTTCTATAATATAATAGAATGATTAACGAGACGTTAAGTAACTTTAGATTCTTGAATCGCAGCTCGGGTTACGAGTTTTGAATTACTATTAGATTTAATGACAATTCAAAAATGATAATATAACTAATCTGGGAGTATTCACTTGATTCTCTTTTTGAGGAAACGATGATCTCTGGTGTTTTATATATTCCGATTAAAAATCATTATTATTATAACAACACATATTAAATATTATTACTTGTCAATTCTGACTAATAAAGGAGCATAAAGCCAAAGATTTAAGTACAAATATCTATTCGTTAATTATTATATACATAAAACGATATGTTTGGCATTATCAGTTTTGTGTTATTGTTCTATATATACCTACAAAAATTATTGAAATTTGCACTTAGATCTCGCATTTGATTTTTATGCTTCTTTATAAATTAGTATTGACTTTGTTCAGACAGTTATTTTTAACAGTATTAAAAAAAATAAAGCTATTGATTAATGTAATTTTTTTTTGCGGATTTTCGATGGAATGCATATTTAAAGATTCGTATTATGAATTGAATTTATATCGACGAGAGAGAAGAGAGAATAAATCAATTATTAAATGCGAATTTTTGTAAATAAGGCGAGTTTTTCAATTCATCGATTGATCAATCGCATTATGCGCAAATGTAGCTTTTACAGAACAAAATTACATCTACGTACAATGCGATTGATCAATCGATGAATTTAAAAACTCACCCATACGTATTATTTCAGTTTTGTATAAACTACGCGCCGATAAGGTTTGTCGAATTTGAAACGCAATCGCTAACTAAGCTAAAATTAATATATCTCCGATTAGATTGATCATTCACTTTAATACAGTGAAGCTAATAGAAACATCTGAAATTCTATAAATAATTTTAATTTATTGCCAAAAATACTATTTTAGCCAAGATATGAACTTAGAATTCCCGACATTCGTTAAAAAAAGTCATTAAAAAAGAGAATAGGTTAATTAATAACCATTTTATCCACAACTATTTAAATTTTATCGCCTTTTTGGGATTACATAAAAACACCACAGGTGACTCCTGGGTTAAGAAGCGGGCGTCTCGACGAGATATCGGACGAGTTTCTGAAAAACGTTCCGAAATCAAGCGAAGCCCTAACATCGGGAAATACATTATTTCTCGCGAATTTCTTTATCGCTGTAGACTTTATCGCGTAGCGCGGGGCGATAAAAATGGGTGTCACGAAGACGCGCTAACCGTGGAAATTGAGAGCTGTTCGTAATGTGATACACGATGCGCGCCCCTGCAATTCGTTATCCCGCAAAAATAACCGTGGTAGCGGTGCGTAGAGCAGCCGTGCATCGCAAAGGGGAAGAAAAAAAAAAGAGTCGGCGCGCGGCGACTGCTTTTAAGACTTCCCAGAATCCGGTTCACCCGAACGCGAGGGAGTTTTCTGGCGAAACTCGTCGCTCTTTCTCTTTCGTTGACCGGAGCGAAATTGGTTCCGCTCTTTCTCGATTCGTCCCGAAAATTCGATTTTAATTACGAGGTCGACGCGCGATGATTGGGACATCAAAGTTGAATTTATTCACTGGAACGAGCTGCCATACCGAACGGGTTTGGTTTTTCGGTGACTGTAAGATCCTCGCCGAGTGATTGGCCGATCGCAAGGTGAATGTCGAATCACTTTTACTTCCTCTTTCTCTCCCTATCCCTATCCCTAAATTTTTTATCTCGTTTTAATATGTCGATAATCCACGAAAGCATCGGATATCGATTCTTTATGGATTTTTCCTTCTAATTATATCTAATAATTTGAGTAAATTGTAACTGACTGGATAGAGAGAGCCAAACAGGAAGCTATAAATCGTGTACAATTACAGCCATCTGATCCTCAAATACTTCACGATTAACTCGACTCTTTTCGATAATAAATCTCTCTAGCGAAAATTATTAAGTTTCCCTACACAATGATGAGAATAATTAGATCAATTATTAGATTTTAACTTTTATGCTTTATGCTTCATTCAATTAAGAGATTAAAGACTATATATACGTAAAAAGAAACTGACGTAAATATTTACTAAACATATTTATTTGCTACAAAAACTTTAAATTTGTTTTAATTATTATTTTTTATTGAGTAAATATTTATTTACTGCGAGTAAATGTTTACTTATAATTAGTATTATTTAAAGAAATATGTATCTTTTAAATTTAGTAAATCTTTTTTTCAGTGTATATACGCAATTATTGAGTTACAGTGTACAGCCAGATATACCGAATTATATAAGTATTGTGTAAGTTTTTTACGACATATGAAAAAAAATTTACGTCCTATTGCTTGTACGTCGAGTTTCGCGATCGATGATTGCGATCACGCCTTACAAACGCAATTCAATCGTAGGAAGTTTACTAGCGCGTATATCGTGCGTTATCGAATAGGAAGGATAGACATCAGATAGATAATGATAGGCTGCTATTGGCTGGTCGGTCAGTAATTACGGCACACGTAGACTATTGAACGTTACCTTTGATGCAGCACCCCTCGTTCTTTTTTTCAGAATCGGCAATTATCGAGTGCCAGCTGTTGAGCCATTAAAAAATTTTTTTCAATGGACGACTTAAAACGCGATCTCTAAAAAAGATCTCTAAAAAAAAGGTTAGATTTATACGTCTATAATGAAATGAGGAATATCTCTGAAATTATTTTCTCGTAATGGCTGAGAAAGAACTTTGCTTCCTTTAAACTTTTGAATTTTCACGAAATTGACGTGGATCTCTTTAGGAATTATTATACACTTCAGTTACGTCAAGCAGTTCATTATAATTGTGAATAACAGAAGTATTTTACAATATCAATTTACGCAAGATAAGTGAAAAATGATAAATGAATTTAAATATCGCAGAATTTGGTGGTGAAATAATTTAAAATACATAGCACATACAATAATTTAATATTAGAAATCTGTTTAAAAGTTGTATTTTATGATCGTATATTGAAAGATTGAATCTGCTGAAAGATCTAAAATCGTGTTGGTTAGATTTGAAAATAATCTCGTTGGAAATTCTATTGCTAGAATATTATATGCAGCATTGTGCATTTTTTAGTTTTTAATTTCATTATTTTGATGATTTAACAAAATTATTTTTAGATCTGTGTATCCAGCAAAATTTTAAATCTCAACAAAGTATCGAGTTTTCCTCGTTTATGTGTGTGATATTATATTATATCTTTATACTCAGTAGTAATGCTAATTAGACTTTCTTGTTTCGTTGATATTTGAAAATCCTGATGAATTCTCGACGCGATTTAAAATGCAGCGCTTTGAGGAGGAAGAAGACCGATCGAATTACCTTAAAGGGGAGGAAGTGTATTGTTAGGGGTCGAAGCTTTAGGATATAAAAGCCGTGGCAAAATTAAGTAGAACTTCGATGGAAGACGCGCCATTAGCGAAGCTTTTTCTTTCACCAACTTTACTTTTCACTCTTGTCCACATTTTCGAGGTTACCACCGACAACCGTCTCAAGCTTTACTCTCTTTGAATTTATTTACATCCTACCGCGACGTAATGATTAAAGTTTTCTGGATTATCTACAATTTCTGTGATCATTGAGAGACCCGTAATCTTTTCTTTTATCTTTATAAAATCTCTCTCGAATGGTATTTTTAACATTTTTTATTATAGTAATAATTTGCAAATTTTTCTTTAAAGCTTTGAATAACACAAATCGCATTAATTATATTATAAAATTTTAAAATCTTTTTTTATTCTTCGTATCTCGCTATAAATATAATAGTAAAGTTTCTTCTTGAAATAATTTGGCAAACAGTAAGATTGAAAAGGTTTAGAATAACTTTTTTTCTTCCATATCTTTTCTTTCCATATGATAATATCCATATCATGTGCGGCACGCTATTGGGGAATTACAATGAAACGTTATTTGTTTTTTATTGTGCAAAATAATCATTGAGGCGAGAATGAATCGAAGGGTAAGAGGAGCACCGGCGTGTATAGAGCGTCATAATCATAAATTCCAGCAATCCGCGTGGAATCGCAATTTATTTCGCGAACTTCGGCGAGCTGATTTGCGAGGACCGCGACGTGACCACCGGTGGATTTATGGCCGATGAATTATGCGCTTTGTTCGTTGAGGGGTGGAGAGAACTTCTCCAATGGAGTCCGAACGGTCAAGAGAAATGAATAAAATTCCAAAGGACATCCTTGCGTTAAAAATCGACGATGCCGCGGCCGTGAATTACGTTTTCTTGTGCTCGTTGATGTATGATTTTCTCTCGACGTATCTCGGGTTCTTTCGCAACAATGGCACGTAATTGCTTGTTAGTTACTTGAACATTCTCGGTTATTGAATCACAGATTAAGATTCTCTGCCAAATTAAAGGCCACTTGGAATTATCTGAAGAACTGTTTCTTGTTATTTATCGCGTGTACCAATATTGACATGTATTTTTTTCATCTTTAAATATAACTAATACTTGTTTCTGTCCAAATAACAACTCTCTCGAATAACCTCTAGTAATAAATCAATCATTTTTACTTTGGCGAGATAATTTTCGATTTACAATACCGTGTTAAAGAATTTATTTTTAAAATTCTGTGCGAATTCTGTTTAACATCTTAATATTAAATGAAATCTTTTCTACAATATTCAACGTCGGTGAATAGCAAGATCATTTTCCGCTGCGTTTAACGCGTTGATCGTCTGCGAGACGGGCAGTAGAAAAAGAACAAAACAATAGTGTTAACTCCGTACATCCCTCTCGCGGCTTCATTAGCACGTTTTGTGTACGGCGAATTCGTTTTAATTTATGGACCTTTAGAACTCGCAGTGAGGTGTTAATGGCGGCGGCCAATGACAAGCCGCTCGGCTTTTATGTATGTACTCACTCATTTACCGGCGGTGCACAGTGGAAAATCTCCGTATTTGCAAAGGCGCGCGTATTCGCGTCGCGTTACCTCGCAAAATCCGCGACTCCGCTATCTGCGTCGCAATCAAACACGTTTATCAGCCCCGAGAGAATGCCAGCGTATCTGTTCGCACGAGCGGAAGATAAGCGGCGTTTACGCATAGCCAGCATTACTGCACACTGCGTGATACCAGTCCTACGTAGCAGGCAAAAATATTTTTATGGTTGCGTGTGCATGGAAAACGTATTTAGTTATATACATATATTCGTTTCGTGATTATTATGCAGGCATTACGTGGTTTCGAACCGTTCGAAAAATCGGGAAAGCCGATCACAAACCATCACGATACATTTATCATTCACTATTCTATTATTCTATATAAGCAGACAGAAATAGTTTTTGCAGTCGCGTGCAAATATAGGCATTGTATTTAATTTAACATATAATTAATTTCGTGATTATTATGCACTAAGATAAAAATAATTTAGAATTTATTAGTAAGATAATATATAGTTTGTTTCACTGAAATAAATCTCTTATTTAAATGCGGCGAAATAAGTTTTTATTTCTAAGAAATATATAAACCATCTATTTTATTTTTTATTTCTGAATTTTTCTAAGAAAAATAAATCTATATATTTCGCAGAAAAATATGCGTTCCGTTATCACAGTCACATTTTTTATAACTATATAAGCATTATCGAAGAAAGGTCACAAGTAATATTTGCTTTTAAATATTTCGACTTTTTTTTACTTTTTCAATATAATAAAAATGTTTTTATATGTATATTTAGTTTATCGTGTAAAAATAACTCTGTATAAAAAATAGTACATCGTATATAGTATAGCGTTGTGTTATTACTAAAAACTAAATTATATAGGTAATATATGAGGATAACTTGTTATGCACTTGAATTTACAGTGCGAATTCAAATATCGGGAAAGCCTATCATAACACCGAGAAAAAAATTTGAAATATTTGCAAGCAAATCTTACTAATGTTTTCTTCAATATTTATTGGTTATAAAACAATTTAATTTTGATAATAAAATACATACATATATCAATTGTAATAGCGTTTTCTCTTGGGATAGACTATGAGTGTAACCTCGCACTACACCAATTGAATGTAAGTGCTGCGCTACGCTAGTGTACATACACCATGGTATACACTACTTCATGCTATCGTATTTAATTCTACTGCCGGTTGACTTCCATTTTCAAATTTTAAATATTGCACTGGCTCTACATCGTCCTTTTGAGGTCGTGTAGCAAAATCCCACTTTATGCATAAAATTTGCACTACACTATAGCCACGGAAACACGTTACACTGTCTGAGTGTTGCACTGATGGGCGATAGTGCAGCCAAGAGAAAACGCTATTAAATAATGAAATAGATTTATTTGTTAGGAAAATAAAATTTTATTTTGCCATATATTTTAAAGAAGGATTTATATATGAATAAAATAAACATTATATCTGAAAAATAAATTTTCAAGTGTCTTTTCTCAGTCAAGGTTCATTTAGCATCCGAACATTAATGCGTTGATTATGTGGAGTACGACCACGTAGTGAACGTTATGACGCCAAAATATGTTCGATTTACATTATTAATATGCTAACTTTGTAAATGCGGTTAATTTATCGTGATGCTCGCCGCATCTTCTCAAATTCGCTACTGTGAGGAATCACCGTTCCGAGTGATTTATCTTCGTTATCATTCTAACTGCGTTACACAGATACGGGTGCGTTTATCGGTGAGATGAAAGCAAAAGCAGCGTGTGGGTTTTTGCTGGATTCGCGAGGGCGAAAAAGCAGCAGAGAGGGCGAGACGCGGAGACAATCTGGGGAAGGAAAAAAGCGCCAAGGCGTCCTGTTTTATGTTTTATCGCGACAACTGTACCACACGTGCGGGTACACGCGTCCTTGTGTCACACTGATACCTCAGGAACGTAGTCTTATTGTCTGATGATAAGATAAAGAGTTCATTATGAAATATAAGGTTCAAATAATCGCGTGATTAGCATAATCGATAATGCACAGTTTACAGAAAAAATTATATATTTTATCAAAAAATGTAGACATTTAATAAAAAAGAACTTGAATTAATGAATTTAAATTTAACATATTGCGTCAAATTGATGCAGAAAATCATTGCCTTTATAAACGTAACGGTTACATTTATCACACATACAAAAAACGCTATACTCAAATATTTGTAGAGAATGGCACTATCGATAACGCTTAGGAAATTTTAGGCTTTATCAAAATTCAGATAATTAACAAAATGATTGGAACTGTAGATATAATAAATTTAAATTCAATAAATTGTTCTAAATAGATATAGGAACTCCATTGCATTTATAAACGTAATAGTTACATTTTTGCATACGGAAAATACTCTATACACGTAAATGTATATACTATTTTGTATATATAAATGGTATCGTGCATACACATTTGGTTACTATAAAAATTACAGTTACGGCACTGTTTGCGTGAATACTTGCAGGGTTCGCCGCTATGCTAAGCATAGCTACAATATGAAGCTGGATAATTAATGCGCTTGCTTTTCTCTCCTTTTTCTCCCTCTATTCCTCATTCCACGGCTTATTATTCGCGAACTACCTACGGGTGGTTGATAATTAATACTTCAGATAGTGGCAAACTTGTTTGACAATTAGTACTCTGTTAATAAGTGCTTTACTCCTTTTTTATTGACACGTTCGCAGTTCATTGCGTTCAAAATAAATTATTGCTAGAAATGTTTTAAAAAATAACTTAAAGCAACTTCTTATTTAGAAATACTTATCTCTGAATATACTTAGGCGTGAAATATTTCTTTAATAAACGCACAATATTTTTATTGTCTCACTTTTGATCGGATTATATTAATGATACAAAGGCTCTATTAAAAAAGAAACATAGTTATTTTTAATTTAGTAAAAATATTATATAATAAATCTATTAAAAAATTCTAATTAATGTATATAATTTATTATAAATATTTTTTTGCACGCGCTTGTGTGTATTTATTTATATTTATATATATATAAATTATATATTTTTTTATTATATTTTTATATTAGTTATCTTTAGCTGATCAACTATTTATAATTCCATTGTGCTATACATTTTTAAGTTTTAATTGGATAAAAAAAAGTTGTAATTAGATAAAAAAGTTATAATAGGAAAAATTTTTTTGCCAGATTCGGTTGATGATTTCCAAACATGTTAATGCAACCAGACATATGCTACGTCGCGACAATCATTAAAACTAATACGAACCAATCATTATCTCTGTTTAACCTTCATTCTCGAAACCTTGGTCAAATGATATTCGTACCCTCATGCTAAACGCAAAGCGACGTATTAACGCGATCGTAAAAACCGTGTTTGACATGCAGTTAATACGTCGCGCGTCCGGTGGTCCACAGAAGCGAGCGAGAGTGTCGGAAGCTTTTACACGTCGACAGACTTTTTTCCCAAGGTTTCGCTTCCGGGAGAAATCAATTTTTCTTTTACGACGACTAATAAAATTAAGTTCTCTTTTTGCAGAAATAGACACATACTTTATAACAATAATTAACATGAATAGTTGAGAAAATCTAACGTCGAATACATTGTAGAAGGAATTAATGAAGGTCTGATTAATTAACGCTTTCATAACACTTTCCACTTGATTTTAATATCGAAACAATAATTAATCATCCAATGACTGGAATTAAAAATTATATTATTTTATTTATTTAAGAATTAATATTAATTCGATAAAATTTGTTATAAATTCGCATTTATTAAGTATTTAAGATTATTATAAATATGCTGGTAGGTAATTAGATGCTTTCATATAGTTCTTTGTACACTGAGAGAAAAATATTTAGTATTTGTAACTATAATTATATATTATTTTAGTTATAATTATTACTTCTATAATAATCGTAATAATAACCGTAGGTATAATTGTAGGGGTATGTTAAGTTAGCACCCCAACTATAGTACTCAGGAGTTCTGATTAGAGTTCCCACTTCCTTTTGACGAGACGAAGAGTTCCCTATAGTTAATAACAAGAGTTCCGCTCAATAAACATTTTTTTTACATTTTTTAAAAATGGGGTGCTAACTTTTTATCGAATTTCGAGGTGGAATAGTTCTGAGCGGCTTAATAGCTTCAATTTGCGATTGCCTAGAGTTCCTGATATGGAAAAAAAATTTTCAAATAAAAAAAAATTAAAAATTTTTGAAAAATTAATTTTTAGATACAATAGTTCTAATGATAATTTCTGCTTCTTTTTGACGGTACGAAGAGTTCTCTATGATTTTTAATGACATATACGCTTAAAATCATTTTTTAATAATTTTTTAAATAGGGTGCTAACTTTTTAACGAAATTCAAGGTCGCATAGTTCTGATCAGCTTAACAGAACTATTTTGTGAATACCTAGAGTTCTTGTTACATAAAAAACATTTTTGAAATATAATAAAGTTTAAAAAAAATAATGGAGATCTTTGAAAATTTTTTTGAGAGTACCGAGTAGTTCTGAGTAGCGTTTCTCATAGTTCTCAACGAGTTCTATCGAAAACTGTCAGGTGAAAAAGCGATTGGACCAACGGTTTCTGAGATATACTTATTTAAAAATTGTATGATCTTACAAATTTAACAAATGTCGCTGTATCTTACAAACCGTTGGTCCAATCGCTTTTTCACCTGACAGTTTTCGATAGAACTCGTTGAGAACTATGAGAAACGCTACTCAGAACTACTTGATACTCTCAAAAAATTTTCCGACGTTGGACTTGGAAAAAAATTTGAAGTCAAAATTTTTTGGGAGTACCGAGTAGTTCTGATCGGAGTTCTGGACAGTTCTCAGCGAGTTCTGTCGAAAAGTATCAGGGCTCAAAGCGATTGGACCAACGGTTTCAGAGATATACTGACTTTAAAAATTGTTAATTTTCTGACAAATGTCGCTGTATTTTGCAAACCGTTGGTCCAATTGCTTTTCCACCTTACAGTTTTCGATAGAACTCGTCAAGTACTATAAGAAACGCAACTCAGAACTACTCGGTACTCTCAAAAAAATTTTCAAAGATTTCTACTATCTTTTTTAAACTTTATTATTCTTCAAAAATGTTTTTTATGTATCAAGAACTCTAGGTATTCACAAAATACTTCTGTTAAGCTGATCAGAACTATGCGACCTTGAATTTCGTTAAAAAGTTAGCAACCCATTTTTTAAAAATGTAAAAAAAGTGTTTATTGAGCGGAACTCTTGTTATTAACTATAGGGAACTCTTCGTCTTGTCAAAAGGAAGTGGGAACTCTAATCAGAACTCCTGAGTACTATAGTTGGGGTGCTAACTTAACATACCCTAATTGTAGTAACAAATGTATAAATAATATTTGACAAAATGAGTATAATTATTCTTATAATTAATGTTATAATTATTGTTATTATAACCATAAAAATAGTTAATGACTATAAAATTATTCGAGTTACTATAATTTTTTAGAGCTACTTTTTGTATGTTCCATAAAATATTTTCTGTCAGTGTAAAGAAATCTCTCCAGCTTTGTCAGTTTTCTCTATTATTTTTTGCACTTAAATTCTTTTCCGACAAAGCTAATGCATTTGATACGAAGTTTCCCAAAAGAAATGCATTGTTCGAGCGTTCCGCTCTTATCATTACATCGTATTTATTTCGTTATTTACGTTAAAAGATACGTTGGTTATGTTATTTTTGAGCGAACCTAAATGAACCCTTAGAAATATTCACAACACACATTAATTTATTCATTCACTTTCGAACAAACGCATAGGCTACTGGGCTCTTCGAATCTTTTCGTTGCTTCATTTCTCCGTCGGTTGAATAAAATTAACTAACAATTGAATACTCTAAATGTGCAAAAATGTGGAAAAGTAAAAGCAAAGAGAAACGCCAGTTACGTTATGTAAAATAATAAGCGTATAGACACCGTTATACTTGTTTTTCTTCCTTCTCAATGTTAAGATAAATATCGCTTTTCTTTTCAAGAAATACGTGTGTAAGATGACTCAACAAATAATATCATCCCTAGCCATTGCGGCGTTCTTCTCTTTTTTTCTTGGCATTGGTCTTGATCAGGTATACCTCCGGTCACAAGTTGGTCCGTGATACTTTTACCCCTCGGCCATCCACCCTCAGAGTTCTATCTACTCCTTCTCCTTTTCTTCCTCTTCCTTTACCAGTTTTTTCCTGTCGGACGGTGGTATAATGAAACAAGCTTACTCGTTATATTTCCTGCTACGGTCTCTGTCCGTTCGGGGCGTTAAGGACGCCGCGTTTGAATCTTTTCTACTTTAATCATCCCTCGGGTTCCTTTGCGCTTTCTCGAGAGGGTGAGCAGGTACTCTCGGATTAAAATATTTATCGACCGACGGCGTTGTTGAATTTCATGAAATCGCATCGGCGGCGTTTTTTTGTTGCGCTCCTGTCAACGATATTGTTGTAACTCGTAAATTCGTTCTTTCTATAGGAATGCTTTGTTTGTTTATTATTTCTTCAGTCGAGTATTCGGAGTATACACTTATTTCTTTTGCAATAAGAGAAGTATAAAATAAACAATCTTTTACGAATTGCAATACTGTAAGAAAAACCTATAGGGAGGTAAATTGCTGACTGAAAGTGTGTACACCAGTGTCTACTAATGCCTAATAATGTCCAATTTTTATTTTTTATGCTCACTAATAACCTAATACTGTCCATTAATGCTCTGGTAATGACCATTAATACCCTTTACCTAGTGATGCATAACCTCATATCGCTTATTACAATACACAATTCTCTTAAGTAATGTCCCAGATCTGTGCACCGCAATGTTCTCAGCGGTTTACCTCTTGAATGACCGACCCACATATTGTTAGAATATTATTGAGCACATTGCTGTGATTATGGGAACGGCATTGAAAAAGGTTTTGTAAAATTATCGTGTACTCTCTCTGTTAATTAATGTTATTAATTAATATCTTCAATCGACGATGAATATATTTTTATTTATAATAGATAAAAAAATCTCTTCTTTGTATAGCTTAAATTCTTTTCAAGTTAACAAATTACTTGTAAAGCAATTACGACGCAAATTACGCGCGGAAAATTAAAATTATTATAATATATTAAATTACTATTATATAAATGAAGTGTTTAATTATTATAATATATGATAATATATTACTGTGGCATAGAAACGAATAAAATTTAGCACACACAGTTGAATTCAGGATAAAAACCGGTTATCTGATCTTGCCAAGACATGCTATCTCTTTCAAAAGAAAAACGTGATATACTAATATACCGAACGAGCCAGTATTCTGCGAATTGATTTATGAATAGCGTTATCGATACCAGAGTAGATAAATATTATGCTTAGAGATTACGGACTTAGAAAGCAGTGTACGTCGATTAATCGCTCGAACGTGAATTGATTTTAAACGGCTCGCTTCCATCGAGCCATTAAGAACGTTTTTTTTTTTTATCGATGTAATAGGTTTATTTACGGAACCAATATAAACTTCGTAATAATTCGTGTTAAAAAATATTAGACATGTGTATTCTTTCATATAATACTATATGCAGTATTTTTGGCGGTATGCTGTGATGTCTACTCTCCTGTCACTGACATAATGAATACTGCTCAGCGTGTTGTTGGAAACAAATGATCAAAATTTGGCGAAAGAAATGAAGGACCCCTAGTGTTGTTCACGCTGTGGTGCACTTTTATATGTCGTCAAGTGAAAGAGTAATAAATTGCTGCATGCGTAGAAAATTTAATGGACGACTTAAGTATTCCCAGTAAGTTCACAGGTGCCTCTGGTTTCTGTTTATATTAAATACCTAATGAGATTTTCGAGATGAAACATATTATATGAACATAAAGTCCGAAAGACCCAAAATAGTACACATTGAAATGTACAACATCTATGCCAATAGTCCTCAACCATTCATTTTTTGAAAAGGTTTAAATGCACATTAAAGTTTTAAATAAAGTATCTAAATAAATCACACACACACAATTTTGACACACAATATCATTATTGAATACTCAACCATTTTAAATATTTACATGCTTTCATATTTAACTTAGTTAATTTTATACCAGTTTTAGTGCATTAATCTATACTTAATTTACATATTAAAATTAAATATTAAAAGAGCAATGAGAATTAACTCTTCATTTAAATAACATTTTGTTTTTATGGGTGTCAGAATGTATAAATTAATTAATTTCTTTGTTATTTTTAAAGCAAACATTTAGTAAATGATGAACTAATTTTTAGTCACATTGTCTTGATTTAAATTGTTTCAATCAAATTATTAACGATCTACTGAATAAGAGCAGTAATGATTGACCTACAGAAATGATTAAAAATAATTGAAATTGGATATAATTTGACGTTATGATATATTCTGGATAGTCTAGTATTATGCAAATGACCGATAATTCTCTAAATAAATAATTAAATCAAAACGACGTTCTCGATTACCTAGCTGCCATTTCTGGTAAACGATATTGTGATTTCCGAAAGAAAAAAGGAACCTAGAAAAGAAACCTTTGTTAGAAACAAAATTACGATCGTTCACTGCAGTCACTTTCTTTAAAAAATTGCGTCTTTTCCTTGCGCGATTGCGAGAGGGAACCAAAGCGAAGGGTGAAGGATCGGTCTCCGAATGGAAAAGAGATTTAAGCTCGAGCGACTGCCACGGACAGGAAGTTATGGGCAATCGGATACATTTTCTTGGTCAGGCTTTCGATCGTGTCGTCGTGCGCGCGCGCGCGCACCGGTAAGGAATGCAGAATGCAGCCTTTTCATGGAGAGATATCCAGGCCGTGGCAGAATGCAGCCGGCCGGAGCAGCGGTGGGCTTAATGGTCGCTGTTATAAGTTATAACTTTTAAATAACCAGCACCGGCGAGGAGGGGCCCTCCCCGGCCCCGGCACTGGAAACCAGCTCACCTTGCTTCACCCGATGCGATGAGTTTCGCTCCGTGTTGCAGTCCTATATGACTGTCCGCTTTGTACATACACGTGATACACCCGTGTCTCGAATGCGTAACGGCGCATATAACGTTGAGAGATTTCGCGGATGCGATGCATAACACCGAGTACCTACGTCGCCCAGCACCCGCGTTTGCTAGCCGGTCCCTTTCGGAGCATGTAATTTCTACCGCTGGATTAATTATCGTAGTTGCTTGACGTGGCTACATTATATAGTCGCGCCGTGATGCTCGCGGTGACGTTGTGAATGCAAAGTCAAGAATGCGCCTCCCGGAACACACGAATTAATTAGATTACATGTGAAATCGCGATCGTTGTATAAATCTGGGAAACTTTGTATGAACAATCTAAATTGTTCGCAATTAAATGATACTTACTTTATAAAATTTTTAGAATAGATTTCACTGTAAAGAGTAAATTAATCTTAAGGATTGAAAATTGAGCTATTCTTTTTCAAGACTGGCTCAATTTTTACTGTTTGGATTGAGATTCTGTTCTGAAGAATTTAGAGCAAGTATAATCCAGGTGAAAGACAATAATTTGTTTTGTATAAAACATTAGTCACTACGATACTGAAGTACTTTGCAAAAGAAGAAAAATTCCAAGACATTTTTTGTCGGAGCTTTTATTGATTGCTAAAAATCAGCATAATCTTACTTGGAAATTAGTAAGAGATTTTTCTCTTCGGCACAACTGACGAAAATTACATCGCCGGAAAAAAGTTAGATATTTATATTCACCGTATATTGCAGCGAACATCTCATCTTGTAATAGTCTTAATTTTTGAGAATTTTGTTGCAATATTATCGTGATTATATATATATTTTCTGGCATGTGCAATTTACAAATACCGATCGAGTATGATACTGCTCTTAGTAATGAGATGTCGTTTAATATAATTCCTATATGAAGCACGTAAATTGAGACGCTTTTTGTATAGTAATCTCGTGGTTAGTTATAGTTGTTGATTTATATTTGGCATTTTCTGGAGAAACTCGGCCTGCGATATATACATGCAAACCTGATTGCAGTACGAGATAGGATCCTTTAATAAGATTCATCTTCAGATTGGCGATGGTCTGACGACAAGTTACACAAAATAATCGCGTCATGTCCGCAATGTCATGTACAGCGAGCTTCGTAATTTTATTTGATACTTGAAAAATGCAAGTCTGTGACAGAGTCAGATCTTTATTTATTCGATCAAATTAATCTGATAAAATAAATTTTATGTTATACTGTAATACATTGCATTATCAATATTATACGTAATCTCAGAATATATTTATTAATCTCATTTTTAATAATATATTTGTAATCCTTCTATTTTATACTGAATCTTTAAAAAGTAATTTTTAATAACTAATTAATAATTCAATATATCAACAGGTAATGTGTGATTTTATTCAATTTTGCTGAATAATTTTCTATTACAACATGGAATTATTTATTTAAATTTAATTATTATTAATTTTTAATAAATGCGAATCTATATTTTTGCAAATAGTAAATAAAAACCATCTCTCTCTCTCTCTCTTTTATTAAATTTTAAAACTATCTTAATTGTTTTACGAGATGAATATAGCTCACACAGAACGTTTGGAGAATAATGTTTTACCGAGACAAATACTGGCACGTTCCAAAATACAATTTGTTTGACATTTTATCTCCGAGATAAATGCATCGTTGCAGTCCTACAACAACAGTTGAGTTGAATTACGAACATGCGTGCATTGTTTATCGTAGTCGCGCGGTGGTTTGCGGGTCATACATAAATAAAGTTAAGGGAAATTATATGAGCCTACTCTTTATTTATCTATTTATCCGAACGTACATAAATATGGCCAGTCCGCGTAGGGTTTGTCGACCCTGTGATTGATGGGAAATACTATTTTTACTCAGTGTGCGCGCTACGTATCGTGAAAAGGAGAGAGAGAAAAAAAGCAGGGGTAAGAAACGAGGTGGAGAAGAGACACTCGTTCGTTCGGCCGTCTACAAGGCGCCCTCAGCTTTGGCAACGAGAGAGAAAGACAGAAGGAGAAGGGGAGACTCTTCTTGAGTGATTTATCTTGATTTTATTTTTATTGTACCCGGCCACGCGAAGGTGACGATTTATCGATTTTTCTTTTGAGGCGCTCTCCATGATGCAGCTCCAATATAACAAACGTTACATGCCGTGTTCGTTCTAGTTTTTGCGTTTTACGGCGCGATGAGAAACGTTTGACGACAATACACGAGAGATATCATTGTCGGTGCTTTGACAGAAGTCATTTCACTCTGAAACTGTGACGAAATCGAATCTATCTCTGACCTTTCGGGCAAAATGTGTTCCACGGGGAGACAAAAATTCGTGAAATTCGAGAGTTTAAACGGTAATAGTATGGCGATTGATAAACGTCAACGACTAATTGAATTTTTCGTCGACAAGTTACCGCTTTGTCAATGCCAGCATATTCCAATTTGAGCGCATTCCAATTTTGATCTCTTGCAACCGGGCTTTTTTTCGCGCGAGATATGCTGAAACAATTACTTCGCGGTCGTGAATTCAATTTTTTCGTCGTACGGTGATATCTTCTCTATGCCGACAGCATGTAAAATTCGTGCGACTGGTTCATTATACGTATTTCAAATGCATTGATTTTGTCGATGATGTTGAGAATTATTCATATTTTGTTTGAACAAGGGTAGTTATTTTCAATAATTAGCGGTAAATGGCGGGTTTTGTTTTTGGTTTATTGACTACTTAATGAACCTTCGCACAGAATTATATAAAATATGCCGCTCGTATTTCAAAACTCCGATAAAATGCATGAAATAAATCGATACAAAATGCAAGATACGTATTTGGCATTTACGTTTATCAAGAATCGTGAGAATTATTCTTCGAACTTTACCGCTGTGCATTTATATGTGAGCAATTAACAAGAAAACTTGATAAATTAATTAGTTATATTTAATTCTATATTATCGGAAAACAAATATTTACATCTCTCTATATTAAGTTTCATGTTTGCAATATTAATTAAATGTAATGTGATAGTGAATTTTTTATCTATCCCTTAACAGAAAGAAGCTTCAAAATGCTCGGTTAGAATACATAGGTAAATGTCTGCAGAGTAGAGATAAATTATAGAAACAGGAAGCTGAAGAAAGCTGCCGGCAAGCTGTTGCACTCACAATGTAGCCCTATACTTCTCCCTTCTGGCTTTATATTTACTTCAATATGGCTGAGCACTTTTATCTTCTCTTATCTACCCTTTATGATTAAATATGTAATATTTAATATTCGTTTGTAACTGCAACGGCAGAAAAATTTTAATTTTTAGGTACAAGATTTCGTACTTTACAGAAAGCGTATATCTTTACATATATCTTACATATGTTAAATTATTGAAAATTATGTTTTGCAATAAAATTAAGGTTTTAGTATAAGTACTTGACATCGAGTTAAGATCTTTCAAAGATGACTATGAGCAATATTGTTAAATTGCTTGTCAATTTAATTTGTGATATTACACTAAAAGATTAGTTGAATATGGCATTTTTAATTAGTCGTAAGCAGTCAATTAAAAATGTTATATCATATATTATCATCTAAATTA
Source organism: Cyphomyrmex costatus (assembly GCF_001594065.2). NCBI lineage: Eukaryota > Metazoa > Arthropoda > Insecta > Hymenoptera > Formicidae > Cyphomyrmex > Cyphomyrmex costatus. Next base: position 197,406 of record NW_017279524.1, read on the forward strand.
CTGCAACCAATCTTTTCTTTCAATGTACTATTCTAGTTCCATTAGAATTGTATCAAGATGAAATTAAATTCGGCGCGCAGTTTGCAAGATTAGATTTGAGTACCTATATAAATTTGCACCGAATTATTTTCGGTGCTAGCACTGAAAATCCAGCTCTGTTTGGAGCCTTTAGAACCTTTATTTAATTTTTATATTTGTTGCACGTTCATCAAGATGTTCACATTATGGTTTTAAAGATAGTTTATTTTTACTGTTGTTTAAAAGTTCCAATAAATTTTATCGTATTTTTTTTTGCCATGACAATAGAAATGTTTTCAGTTAACAAAAATCTTTATATACAGAAACAACTGGTTCATCGAAACTATTAGAACGTAATAATAGCAACAAATAAATAGACAAAGGAACAATTCTTTTTACTATAAAAAAAATATGTTTTGCCACATATTAATTTTTCTCAAAAGTGTTGAACCCTCTGAGGAAATTTTCAGAAACATCGCGTGTGGAAAGTCCTCGCAAGCCATCTCTCAATTTAACGGGAGTACCACCGTCGTGCAAACCGTCTCTCTAAATAGATGGAGAACGCTAGAAGGCCGGGGAGAGTAAAACGGACATTTCACATTTCACAGTACTCTAAATCTTTCGAGTTTGTCACGAGAGAAACGAGCCCTCCCGCTCCAGCCAGCCCCTTACGACCATACGTCGCGATCTCACTTTGTCCGTGCGTTGAAGCGCTCTCTTCAAGTTACACTATATCTGCGCCACACTTCGCGACGAGGGTTTCGAGGCGGCTTGTATCTCGTCACAGGGGCGCTCGCCTTCCGTTACCTGACACTACTACCCGTCATCAGAAAGAGACCGAAAGAAGAGCAGGAGGGGGTCTCGCCCCCTCGATGTTAACGTTACGGTGCTATCGCGGTCTTTCTGACGGCGGCATCTGTGCTCGTCGACGACTTCGTCGTCGGCCTATCGAGGCCTCTCGTCTCTCTTCATAACGCGTATCACTGCGTGATTCGCTACGCAAGTTTGCTGTAAATGTATTTTGTTTTATACATATACGTGCGTACGTATGTATAAGGATAACGTCCTCTTCTGTGTGCTGAGTTTCGTCCTGTTCCTCCGCCACGGAAACTTGCTAAAAGCCGACGCGAGATGAGGGCTTATTGTCGCGACGAGAGTGCCTGAAAATGAGATTTCGCCGACTTCGTCATTACGCACCAAACTCATGGGAATTGCGTGTTAATCGTCGGGCCGACTGCCATTTGTTTGGACAAAAGCGAAAAGATACCGTTGTCGAAAGGGAGACAAGATGCGTTTTTTTATTTTTAGAAGGTTTAATATTTTACACGGAAAGAACGATTTTACTGAAGTATCTAGAGGTTTAGGTAGATATGTATAAATATGAAAATAATTTTATTAGTTCATCAAATTATATAGGAAATACGAACAAGATGAGCAATACTGCAAAAAGTTTCGACATTCCAGCAACCAGTTTGATTGTCCTATATGATTATTTTCATAATAAATACAATTTTCCACAAAATTATTTTCAGATCTGTGTTTAATTAATTTTTTTATACTTGAATTGTTTTTTCTGTCTAATTTTTTGTTTAGTCTTTCTCGAAATAGTTTTATAATTTGAAATAAAAAGAATTATGTAGTACAGTATTCTCTTTCATATGCGAGATGTTTCGCTATAACAGTATTCTTAATAATATGCAAATATTTGCAGAATGATAGAACTATGTTCCATTGTGACGGGATTTTTTAGATTTTTACAACGTGTTATATATAGCTCATTCAAAGCAAACGACTCAATTAAGTCAGGCAAAAGCGAGTTTGCATGCATGATATCGTATGAGTTTCCCCAATAGAGATCGCATGAGTGCTCCTAGTGGAAATTGGGCATACTATACGGTTCTAAGCCCCTAAGCCTCCAGTAGAAAGGCAGGCATAGGATGAATGCCGGGTTCTCTTACATGGGACAGGTATATTCATATAATACGAAAGCGATGCCCGATCCAGGTCGGGGATTAGCCGGCTCGTGATCCAGCAAATTAGCCTTCCTAGCCTGACAGCCGACTGTCTTATTTAGTGAGAACGATTTCGAATGCATATCTCGTAGAATATTATACAAATATTCAAGCCCTCTCTTTCATAAAAATGCGTCGAGCGGAATTTAATAAACTATTATATTTTTTCTTTTATTAGTATAATTTTGTGATGCATGACTTACGAATTACTCTGACATTTTATATGATGAATTTAAGATTTCCGACCGGTCATCACGGATATTTAAGTTGATGACGTCAGAAGCAAAAAAAAATGAAAATTTTTGCAAAAATTATTAAAATACGAATATGTTTTTAAATAAATTTATATTTACATTGACAGGATACATTTGCAAAATATAAAACACTTCATTTATTTTAAAATATAAAATTTATTTCTCAATTCGACAGCTGTTATACGTATAGATTATTTGTTTGATTTAGTTATTCGATTAGATAAACAATTAAATTATAAATACAATATATAGTTACAATAAATATATGGTTATTCATTGATTACTAGACACAAAAGGAGTTTCATACATCTTATAAATTTATTACAAGTATTTTCTTATTAAAAAAAGTAGTTGCGGTATATTTTTGTTATATTTTTCGCTGTGTATGAATACGAAATACAGTACGAGGAAAAAATTGTCAAGTGCATTTGGAAAAGACTTTTTTGTGGTGATATAATGAAAATGCGAATCTCAAAGAAATATTTTCTATATGTTATACACGCGGTGAAGCTTGCAGGGGAAATACGAGGGTATGTCGTAAAGTTAAAATTATGCCGGCTGCCGTACGTATATAAACGAAGAGAGATGATACCTTAGGCGCGTGTAAATACTCGACACGATGGGGTCGTCTATATAGTCCACCGAGACTCGAAGAATTCGCAAAAGAATCTCACCGGGGAAGCATAAAATTCGAAGTTGGTGTTGTGTTAATGCTATAGGAAACAGGTGAATAAAGCAAGGAACATTCGAAGTTTCCGATATCTATATGGATTTATAACTTCAATTCAGTTGGAATCAAGATACATTAGTCGTTGATTCAAGACAAGAAAAATATCGTTACTTCCTTCTGTCTGCAGTTAGAAATTTTATACGAAATCGAAAACAAGACAGACACGCGTGCATACTTAATTTTCTGAAATTGTAAATTATACAGCTTTATCCCAATCGGTGTCGTACGTTTCTTGACATCAATTATGTCTGAAGTCTTACTTTTACGATGAGCTTGCGAAACACGTGCTTTACGACGCGCAAAACGACGCGGGATAGGGCGAGAAAACGTGGTTGAAAGTTTATTGACCTTCATCCCTTTCGCATACAGCCCTCTTTCGCAGGTCCCTTTTGCGCGCCGCACCGTCGAATCTACCTTCCTACCGTCGAAATGACGCCCGACGGAACTTGCTTTACACACGATGCACGTATAGACGGTATCGGAAAAAAACGTGCCCAGGATTACACGGGAGAGCTCAAGTCGGCGGCGTCGGTAAACAGAGAGTTTTATCACGGACGGGTACTTTCCCTGGAAAATTGCCCCACCAATTTGATAGCGACCCGAGAGTCTCGTTACTCGCGCGAGCACTTCCCGGGGTCGGCTTATACGCGAGCAAACAGGAAAAATGTCTACTTGCGAGAAGATCGCTTCGAGACAGTTTCCGTTTGAAATTTTTTTCAATTCAGTCGAAATCGTCAAAGGTGGAAAAAGACTATCGTGCTACGTTACCATTTTATTCAAATATTGCGAAATGTAAGAATATATTATTATATTTTCTGTTTTAGCAGGATTTTCTTTCTGCAATTCTTCGCTTTAAACACGATGAAAAGTACAGGCAATAGGAGCAAAGAGTAACACAGAAAAATGTCATTCTACCGCTAAGACAAATAATTATTCAATTTACTTTTTTCTTTTTAAGCAAATTTTTAACAAAGAATATACTATATTTCCTTGATCTTTTATGTTAGTTTTAAAATATACTTATTACAAATTTGAAAAGAAATTATTATGCACTTAAAACAAGAATTTATTTTTTTTTAAGAATATTATTAAATTGATCGAAGAAACGACTTTATAACAAATAGAATTTGTTTTATTTTAATAATCTTGATTGAAATACATATTGAACTTACTAGGATCCAGAGAATATATAATATTTTTAATAAACTTAACGCTCGTAAACTTATAGATTTGCGGATATATAAACTTTCGAAATATATACTTGAAACTAATTATTACTTACGTATATAGTATTTTTCTGTGTGTAGATTTTAACTCATCAATTCTTACTGATGAAAATTGCACTTCTCACCGATTTTATTAATATACATATATCATAATTTATGTTCCCACCATCTGGAATTCTTTGCTAATTTCGCATCTGGAAATATTTCTGTTTAATCGCCAAATAAATTTCCCTATCTCTACATCGGGCTCTCCATGTGTAACGATAGTGGAATTTATGGAATAATTAAAAATATAATAGAATAAATGCTCTTGTGCTTTTTTAATCAAGATATAAAACTTCACGCGTACCTCTTTCTCAGAAAAACCTTCTTCAACTGTTCACACGAGAGATACTCAGAACCTTCTCAACGTCTCGATATTAAACGACATATTTTGATAAGAAGGCGAGTTAAACGACAAGCACTGCATCGATTGACCCGTGAAGAGGAAATATGTGCAGAAATGATTATCTATGTAACATATAGAGCGAATAAACATAAATCGTGTGTGAAATGCAAATATTGTGGACGAGATATCGGCCGTGGGATGATAAAATCCGTGCTGTTTCTGTCGACGATTTCTTCTTGACGAGAATCGAAGACACGTCTGTAAAAATTTAATTCTTGAAAATTAAAAAACATATTTTTTCTTTTTCCTTTTTTTTTCACGACATATATTTTTTTTATATCGTAAAGATACTACAAGGTACTTACTCGACTGCTGTTTCTCAGGGCGTGTCTTTACTCCGATTAATGACACGTCTTGTCGCGACAACTATTCGCGGCTTTCTCGAACGGTACTCTCCAAAATCCTGTAGCGCCGAATAAACAAGTCGTTAAACTCGGCGTGCATTTACTTTTATGAGCAGGAAATAAAGTCTGTATAGCCACGCGACATACTGGTGACGATGTACGCACGAATAAGTAACTCATGTTGTATAAATTGGTTATGTTTGCTGAAAAACGAATCTTCTTCCTGTCGTCGCTTGTCAGGTAATGAGATTTCGTTAATTAGTCCTTTCTCATCATAATAGCCGACAGGAAAATGAAATATATATAGTTGATATGCAATAGCTCTCAACGGTTTAAAGTTTATTCTTGCCACATATTTATCGATAAATGGTTGGTGTATTCTTTTAGATTATCATCCAATCAGATTTTAAATCTAGAAGAATACATCAATAGCAGCGAGCGCTAACATTTTAAACACGATTTTTATATTACACACTTAAAACTTAGACTTGAGTGATGTAGTCCGAATTTAATATTCAATGTAAGAAATTATATACATAGAAAAAGGAATGTATTAATAGTATCAATCGACATCAATTTAATTGAAAATAATTTTGTTAATTAAATGACATTATTAAGGGAATTGGTTAATTTACTTTTAATTTTTCTCATTATTTGTTATGAACTGAATGAATAAATATGCAAAAGTGAAGTTTTGAATAATATTTATACAATGTATAAAGACTTTATTTTTATGTATATATTTAATTAGTTGTAAAAAATTGTCACAAAATTTTGAGCAATCTGACACTTTCCTTAATGAAACAAATATACCTTGTTTTAATAAAATATTGTTTGTTTCATTAATATTGTTATCGCATAAGATTATTTTCGATCAGACTGTCGTTAGCTAATGCTATTGATACAATATCATTCTTTGTGTAATGATGAATCGTTTTCCAATTTTCCAATTAATTAATTTAGAAAAAGTCATACCTTAATCTTTTCCAAACATTTTTGAGACATCTATTTTGCTTCATCTCTTATCGCGGTCTATTCGTAGGTTTTTCTCCCGTTATCTAAAAAAAAAAATGCACTGGAAAAAAGAGTGGTTACGTTAATTGGAATTCTGGTTGAAAATGGATAAATCAGAATTTTCAAGTTGAAAATTTATTATATTTCTAGTTGGGATAACGTAAAAATTCTGTTTAATACGATTAGACTTTTCTGGTTCGTCCATTTTTAACTAGAAATTTTTCTCAGTGTGTACCTTCAATCCCGATCGATTCTTTCGCTTGCCTGACCTTGATTTAGGTGATTGCGTTAAGCCGCGGGGATCAATTGTCGTTCACAAAGCGATCCTTCAATCCTTCGGACCAAAGTGCATTAATCGAAAGAGGGGAAAAAAGAGAGCGAACGGAATTGCGCGAACATTTCGCTCTCAGAGACTGGGAATCAGCCTGACTTTGCACGACTTCTTTTTTTTTTTCTTTCCTTCCTCTCCCTCTATTCGCGGTTTTCCTGTTCTCTCTGCTCTCAACCAGGGTTGCGCGGTTGTTCGCGTCGACAATCGGGCCATGCCGACCTGTGCTGTGTGCGAGGGATTGCTCGACTGTAAAGGAAACCGGGCAAATGTCAGTCGCCCTCAGGGGGGCGCGCATGCACACGCTTCGCGAAGCTTTTAATCAACGTTCACTGCAAAACCTTTCTCTTTCTCTCTAAACCCTCTGCCCTCTCTCCCTCTTTTTTCCACTCTCTCTCTCTCTCTCTCTCTCTCTCTCTCTCTCTCTCTCTCTCTCGTTCTGTGCATTGCCCCGTACACTCCGCGATTATATGACCGCGAACGTGAAAGCGAGTTGGCTCGTTCGGTCATCCGCGTGTTGCAATACGCGCGGCGCGCGACTTGGATCATTCAGTCACGACGCGACGTCTTCCTGTGATCTCGGACTCTCGCCTCTTAATGAAAATTGCGCAGCCCGGAATTCTACGAGGATTCACAGATATTAGATTCTTTGTAGATTGAGAAGAGAAAGATACGAGTGTACGTTATTTGGAAAATCTTGTTAGGACCAGTCGTGAATTTAATTTGAAAAACAGGTTCTTTCTTCACATTCCAACGTTTAATGTAATATTATGTCAACTACACTTACAAGTCAGTCTTTTTACATGCTTTTGTCTATCACTGCCCGTGTCAAAGATATTACTAATTGTTCGTCACAGAAAAATTTAAAGGTTCTCATGTAAGAATTTGAACTCTCGAGACAAATATTTCGATAATATTTGACTCTTTTGCAGAGTATAGGATTCCTTGAGCTTTAGATCCCTCTCTTTTTAATTTTATAATATTTATTGAAAAGGTTATTGCCGATAAATGTCCAAACTCTTATTGATTTATTTGAAGCTTTCACTCGGAAAAATTGGTTTTTTTAAATTTAGCTAGCTACAAATCCGAAAATAATTTTGTTCAACCACTAAAATTAGTATGTAGAACGCTCAAATTGATCGCTAGAATATCAAAACTTTTTCCAGCATTGATCATCATACTTGAGATCTATAAAATTATTTTTAGTCCAACAAAACTAGACCGTTTTTATGAACGTTTTTCGGTCCGTTTTTATGAACGTTATATAGCTTGCGAATATCGATAGTGCTGACATTTCGCAAAAATAGTCGCAATTTACTAAAATTTCGTTCTTTTTTCTTTGCCTGAATCAGCTGCTCTAATTGACTCGAGATCTGTTTTCTGTGGTTGAACTAGTTTTGTAACTTAAAGTGAAGTAGATATAAATTTAATATTTGACGAAATATCGAGAAAGAGAATTCTAGTACAGTCTAATGCAAGAATGAAAAACAGACCTCGAGAGTATACAGATTGAAAACATAATAGATCGCTCTTTGCTTCATCATGTCAGACTTAAACTTCTACATTGCGTGTTTCCTTCTGGTGCCTTCAAGAAAAAACTAATATTATTAAAAGAACAAGACAGTATGAACTTTATACTGTCACAGTATGAGAATTCGATTGTTATTTGGACCGAAACATTTTGTCCCAATTTTTCATCATCATCTTTCTTTCATCTATTCACTACTTTGTCTTAATGAATTCTTCGTCATGTTTTGCAATTTGTTGAGCTTTACGATTTTTAAGATTAGTTTTCCACAGTAATGCCGAAAGGAACGAAGCAAATCTTGTCGGTATTCTCACGGCATTCGTGTGTTAGCGCGGTATAAATACTCTTCGCGCCTTTCTGGGTTAATTCGTGATCGCAAATCAACGGGGTACACAAGAAGGCTTCATAGTTTTTTTTTTTTTTTTGCGTAAGTGATATATTTGCGTTAGACACACTCGAACGCACCGATCACACGTATATCTTGTTTTACGTTTCTGCAGTATAACTCGTGACTTTACGGCGGGCCTTCGGGTGTAATCAGAATTACGTCTTCGTTCGAACGTGAAGTTAACTTTTACGGCGCACCTCGGGATGTGAGTTTTTCCCATTTCTTCCTCCACACGTTTGTCTCTGTTGGGACAAGAAAACCTTGGGAGATTCTTACGGTTTTCGCTGTTTGTTTAACTTCAACGAACGCACGCTACTCTGTCGGAATGCTCTCTATTTGCTTTCATTTATGGAGCTGTAGCAATCTCCTAATTAGCTGCTATGTGTCAGTCAATAAAACGACTATAGTAGCAGGTTATTTTCGGTATCAAGGTATTTATAACTAAAACAGAACACGGCATACATTTCCGTAATCTTCGAAATTTATTATAAAAGAACGAGCTAAGAAGTCACGCAAAATATTCTTTGCATTTTTCCTTGAACTATTTACACTTCTAATTCTCTCCATATTTTCTGTTCCTAAGAATATTTTAAAAAATTCTATACATTCTTTCTCACACATTCCTATAATGTTAGGAAGCTATGTGCTACTATGCGTACAAAGGTATATCTATGCAAAAAGAAACTTTCAAAAAGAACTACCTTATTTTGCCTTAGTAATTCTTGTCAAATAATTTGTTATCGTGAAAAATTCTTATGGGATTTTTAAAAGGAATTATCGGCTTTATGTTTGAATTTTTCATATGAAAGTAGATTATTAGATAGACTTAACCAACACTTTGTTCTTGACTGTTATTTTTGTTAGCATGATTTCGATGAAGACCAACATTTTTTCCATGTGACTAATAAAATAATAAATATTACTTCACTGTGTTTGAAAAGAAAACTCGTATTGCGCTCTCAACGAAATTGTTGCTATAAATTCAAGTGGACGGTCGTTTAATTTAATGCAATTGGTTTACCATAATGTAATTTGCTGGTTGCGGATTCATGCGCGAACGAGAAATAATCCGTTAACAGTATTATGCATTCAATTCTCTTTATAGAAGTTAAATTAGTTATTGGCTAGAAAATAGAACTTAGCTAATGTCGTCTTATTTGAATTACATTATTTATAAAAGTTCCATATACGTAGTTGAAAAATTTACAGTAATTGAATTCCGTTTTAGACAATCTCAATTCGAAAATTCTCTCTAACTGATTCATGAATTTTATTTTCTGAATCTGTTTTCGGAAAGACGTGTTGTCTCGAAAATGAATTTCATAACATTTTTGAACTTTTCAATAAGAACAGAATTGAACGTCCTCATTGTTACAAGCGAAAATACTTAAAAATTTTATACAATATGTGTTGTGTTTTATTTTATTCGACGACATACATGCATGAATGTGAAGAAATGCGAGCGCAGAAATAGAATCCGTTATTTCCTTCTTGGAGTTTTAGATAGTACAAAGAATATATGCGCGGCCTTTGTAGCACTTTATACTATTAAGTACTCTAAGGATATTCATCCCTCGGGACACGATGTCGCTGCAGGTATATTAGTGTGCAAGAACAAGCGTCTTTAGACGAGAGGGAGCGTTCGTGTACTCCTCGTACCACAATTACATACTCTCGAATGCCATCAATGAATACATTGATGACTTTATCTGTTTCGTACGAGAATCTCTCAAAGAATTATCAGGTTTTACGTTTATATAATATTCGTTTTCTCTTTTCTATCATTATATATATATATATATATGTATAATTTTGTATAAATAATTCAACATTTAATATCTAACTGTTTAATACATTTAAAACATACATAATTATAAAAATTGTATCAAGAAGATAATTTTTATAATGTTTAGAAAGATTGTATGGTATAATTTAATTTAAAATTGTTCATTTGAAATTAACGTGGGAATAAAAATTACGTAATTATGTCACGGAATTTTACAAGAGTTTTAATCTATTTATTTATTACAAGAATAATATCTGCGGTAAATTATAAGAATTGGAAAATAGCATCCGCTGTTTTAAAGATCGGAAACGTTCAGATATTCGATGTTCGATGGCTTATAAGCTACGGCACAGCGTACAATTACCGGATTAGTGTCGAAAGAAGCCTCTTAGCCGGAGACATTGGTCCGAACATTTCCATAGTTGTTAGAACATCTGCCAGCCAACGACACTCGTATCCACAACAATAGCTATATAGAAATGTATAGATTGTTACCTATGCGCGCGAGAATGAATGAAAAAATATCCCATGCGTTCTTCCGTCGTCACGTTTACGTTTTTTTTTTTCTTCGTAAATATATTTTGTATTGTGTTTAAAAAGTAAAACTATGAAAATCAAGTTGAGATAATTCAATAATTTGAATAATATAACACGAAAAGGACGATTTTGCTATCCAAAAATTTAGTTAGACAGTGATATAAAAATAATTTTGTTGGATTATCAAAATTATTACGTAGGAATTATTTTGATACCCATTGCTCAAGCAATGATGAGCAATGCTGCATTTTTAGATATATTTCATAAAACCATTCTTTTAGTGAACGAGAGTACAGAAATATATAATTTTATTATCATTGCATTAAGCAATGATGAGCAAAATGCTGCATTTTTAGATATTTCAAAAATCTATTCTTTTAGTGAACGAGAGTACAGGAATATATAATTTTATCATTGCATTCTTCTAAATACATACGGGAAACTTTTTTTAGTTATTTAAAATTGATTTAAAGAGAAAAATAATCTGTACGACGAGCTTGACGTTCAATACAGAATATAGTCTTCATATTGCAAGTTTTATTTGTCCAATAATAGTGAATCACATTCAATGCTGGTTAGAGAGGGAATGCGATCGGACGGGCTGCATTCACTGCTAAATGCGCGACGAGAATGCGGTCCGAGTGTACGTCGGTATCATCCCTCCACCATCGCGCTCATCTTTTTATATCGTGAGATCGCGATCTCCCTTGACCGTGAATAATCGTCGCTTTCGCGCCGTAACCTCAGGCACGCGTGACTCACGCAGCATCCCGCGCACTTACGCTCGCGAGACGGGATAACAGAGAGTGTAGGCTCGCAGCAGGCCTGCGCGACTGTCATTGATGTCGCAGGAGAGCCACGCGTTAGAGGGAAACTCTCGAAGGACAATGCACGCAGAGTGCGAGGAACTGCAGGAATATCCGGTTTCGTACGACACGAAGACATGCGCATTCTTCGAGGAAGCTTTCATAGTCGGTACATGCCTCTGCGTGCGTGTCACGATGCGCTGGATGAATCGCGAGGAGCGAATAGAACTACAGAATTTTTAGATCTTATCTCTCATTTGACTTTGACTGTAGAACGGAAGTATGAAGTCATTCGTATTTGAAATATATGTAATTATAATTACATCAAAAAATTATATTACGAGAACAAACTTTAGAGCTATAAAATTAATGAGATAGTGTCTTTCAGGCCGATATGTATCATATTTATTTCTCGGTTCTTATATTTAAGACCATATAAAATAAATTCTTAAATGTCATAATTTATAATCGCGGAGAATTGACATCTTAAGATATTTTTTTAGGATAATCTTAAAAAAAAAAAAACAGACTATGAATAGACCTCGGATTTTCTTGGAGCATTTAGTAAAATTTGAATTAATAGACTGGGATAATTTTTTGCCATACGTTTGCGTAAAATTTGTTGCGAAATATATCGCAATTAAATATTCAGAGTTGACGTAAGGTGAAAGGCTATTAAACGATCATTAATTATTAATGCTGTTTGTTTCACCGTACATTTCTGAGGCCGAGCATAAATATATGTGTTCCATTTACAATTTATACGTGTTGGTAGATCAAAGAGTGAGATATACACATATACACTTAATGCATTCCACCTGCCAGGAATTAAAAAAAAAAAAAGAGAAATTATGTTCTTTTTTAATCCTTGTTAAAAAAAAATTATATCCGTTTTTTAAAAATCTCGGATTTTTCTCTATGAGGAGACTATATTTTATTGGAGTATTTAAAAAAAATTTTGTAAATTTTTTTGAAAGTGAAAATAATTTTTTATTTATTGTACTTAAATATTTTTATTTATTGTACTTAAAATTGAAAGATTAATTTTTTATGCCACTAAATATTTCTTACTAGAATTCATTTTTTACTTAAAAATGTGGGAAGAATCTTAAAAATTTTGTATACTTGTAATTTTAACTAGTATAAGGATAAGAAAAAACTTTAAACGACTATCTCCAATATCTTAGTTACAAGGCGTACAATACTTATTTTTTCGACCTTTAACATCTCATAAATTATATAAATTATGTAGTACGTTATTTTCAGAAATCATTTAAAAATTTCAAGTAGTTTATTTTTAGGTGGATCTCTGACACGTGGAATACATTATACATATATATACACACACATACACATACATATACACACTTATATAGTATGGAAATGTTCCTTTTAGATATTACGTACTCTGTGTGAACACTGTGAACTCATATACAGTTACAGTCACAACTGTCACAGGAACTTTCATGGTTTCTCTTCCCATGGCTAGTTCACTTTTGCGTGCCATTTTCGTTTCACGATATTGGCTGTGTATATAGGTGCAGGAAGTAGCGTATACAGTGTACAGGAAATACACGTGGCCCGCGTGGCAGCTCTTTCTCCAATGTTTTTTTTTTCATACGGCTAGGTTCATTCAGAAATAGCCGTTCGCGCGCGCGATGCAAGATGCAAATGTCCGTCGCACAAAGGCCGTGCCACGAAGGACATTGGAAAAATGTGTACATAGAAACAAGGCGTTTGCTCATTTATTACTGCTACTTTAAATTGTGATGTCAGAAACGAGAAAACACGAAAATTCTCGCAAGTTATATTTAAAGAAGAAATAAAACAACATTTGTAATAACATTTGATATAAAATAGACTTATAAAATATAATATATATCGAAACCTATTTTCATGTTTTGGGGAGAAATTAAAAGCTATATTTATCTGTATATATTATGTATTCATTTTTATATATCATTAATCTGAAAATTTGTCAAATTAGCTGAACACAGTTTTTTAATTTTTAATTATGCATGATTTATTGTCAGAGATGTACGATTATTTATTAATGAAGTAAGAGGTAAGTTTTCGTATTTTATAAATCTTGATTTTATCGATTACTCGATCGATTGTGGTTGTTTTAAAACATAATTTTATATTTACAAATTTTCAATGTGTATTTTCTCGTTTCTGACGTCGCACTCTGAGTGGGGAACAGGAGCCTCAAAAAGTGATATAGATACGCAAAATCATAATGTTTATTGCATTTATGAAATAGAAATGTAATAATTGTGGTGCTTATTTTAATATCTGCTTCGTTATTTTCATAAAACAGATGCAATGAGATTAACAAATGTTTTAAATAATTTAAAGTACAGCATTTTCTCTCTCTCTTTCTTTCGCAAGTCATTAACACGGATTAATCACAGTTAGTCGGACAAGTTCGTGCTCGAGCGCTCGTTAAACTCTTGCGGTTAGCGCTACGTCGACGATGATAACGAAAGTCTTTCGACAAGTTTCGTAAGCCGTAGGTCTTCTGGCGCGTGTTGCCGCTTGTTAAATACATGACACATCGTGTATTTTTCTTAAGGGCTGCTTCCTTATCTCGTCCATAGGAGAAGGAGATCAGAGTTTTCTTTCACATCATTCGACGTTTATTTTAATAAGCGTGCTATTTCTTGTATCTACTTTTTTTCCCGAACATTTGTTCATTTATTTCTTCATGCTTATCTGTCTTTCTCCCGATTCCATTATGAAACAAGCAGATGTTTTATTTTGAAGTCCACTCGAGTGATATGGCGACTATTTCTGATAATTTCATTTTCTCTTTTGCCGATAGATTTCAAAATTCTTTTCCGTTTAGAAACATATCGTAACGCGCTTTCCAATTGATTATTTACAATTAGCCGTAAATATAGCGCAGAGCTCTGTGGTAAACATCCATCACGATCTTTCGGAATTGTAGAACGTGTCGGCACGCTGTATTGCGCTGACACGATGGATGGAAAAAATCGCCGATTGACATGACAAATGTCGTCCTGTTCCGAGACAAAAGCTACTACGACTCTCGAATTGATTTTGACATTTTAATAAAAAAAAATAAAATAAAACAAGGAAAAGAGGTCGAGTGTACTCTCCCTGGTTGCACTCATTTCGCTACGAATTCTATTAACGAGAGTAATCGTATCAAGCCAGAAGAAAATCGATGATAGAGTGCAACGAACTTGACAGAAAACTCGTCGTCAACGGGGTGCGTGCCGCGTGCTGACAGTTGGAGAAAAGAGGTCGGGGATGAATGACGTGCTGCGACCTGGGGTGACATATGCACATGACGCCCGCCCGTCGAACACATCCCTTCTCTCTCGCTCTCTCCTCCTCTCTATTTCGTTAGGTACGAGCACCCCGTCTCTGCGTTCGACTAATTTGCAAACCAAACAGAAGGTCATTACGCGAAAGCTTTGACGCATCTGCAAACGTTTCAAAAATATAACATCTGCGCACACGATACATTGAAGAGAGACGGGAAATATGGCGCAATAAATGCGGGTACTCGTTAGAGGACTTGCGCGAAACGAGGGCTTACGAAAATTTTTCGGGCGATGCGATGAAAGGATTTACGTTTTTGTACTTGGCAGTTTACATAAAGATGACTTGCCGAGTCATATCGAATATTGATTTTCTATATTATGCTTATTCTTAATCGTATTTAGAAAATAGAATTTATAAATTATGACACTTTATTATTTATTTCTTAAGGACTTTTATTTTAATAGTTTTTATTATATAATACATGTTTATTTAAAAATTTATTCTGTTAATTATTCTTATCCAAATCAATCAGTCTTATTCATTTAAAGATGCATTTTATTAATTATTCTTATTAAAATTTCTAGTTTTCTTTAAATTAATTACATATAATTGCTCGCGAGAAGATACCTGTTGAGGCAAAGATGCTGTAGTGGCAGTTTTCCTATATAATATAACGAAATCATATTGGTGTACCTAACCTTTTCTACATGATATATATATGAGATATATACATGTTCTCTATCCTTATTTCCCTTCGCATGCCTTTTCTGCGACGTAAATGGTCGTTCAAGATGGCTGCTTTGACAAAGCGACGTGAATGGAGAAAGCACGTAAATGTCCGTTAGTGGTTCATTATTCTATGGTGGAATCGTGATTCTGTTTGATGTCTGCTTGCATGGTTAAATATTCTGTCGAGAGATTTACTTTCTACGGATGCATTCACCCTCGATTGTGCGACGCGACACCGGCGTTTTCTCAAACATGTACCAACACGACAAATCACTGTACACATAGGCGTCTGGTAGAGTATCATTTGTAAATGGAACACGCTTATTTTTCGTTGATGTTTCGCATCGTTCGATATTGGTTTTAAAAAATATTATGTTATATATATATAAAAAATATTATGTTATATATATATATATATTATATACCAATATATGAGGATATATACATTTGTGCAAGAAATATTTAATAATCGATACATCTAATATTTAATAAAGCAATTAAGAGAAATAATTCTATTTTCAGTTGGAGCGAATCTTACTGCTTGATTATTTCGGCGTGAATTTATATATATCTCTACGCGCGGATGTTCTAAACCTTACCATTACACTGTTAATGGCAGATTCGTGAAGTTTATTTTGAGATAGAAATTCTAATAAAATGTAGAGGCTATAATAGTTTTTTAATTAGCATGAAAAGTTAGCAAATCACATCGCCTAAAGTTTGCGCGTTTAGGTGTGGTTTGCATTTTATTTCACACAACGCAAAATGCCAATCACATCTAAACGCGCGAACTTTAGGTGATATGATTTGCTAACTTTATGCTAAAATTTAAAAACTATTATACATAATATACCCAGAGAAAGGTTGTTTTGATTTAAAGAAATTTTTTTTTAACCGTATAGCAAAGAAACATTTCTTTGAATCGTAAGAAACCCTTCTCTGCAGAGAAGGATCCATGGATGTATGAATTTATATTAGTAGTTTTATAAGTTTCTCTTCACACAGTAGTTTTATTAGTTCCTCTTTGTGCTTACCGAAGTGACTGTGCTAAGGGAAGGAGAGTGATGTTTTCGATTCCGACGAAGTATGTAGTATTCCGTTTATTCATTGGAGTGCTTGAAGACGCAGAATATACAGAACAATCGCCTGAAGAATTTCCTCGTTGGCGCTGGCGAGTTCCTCTTTCCTGTGCTACGATAAAGCTCTCCGCTTCGGTAGTCGCGCTTTTACCGGCCTCGAAAGCTGGAAACACTTTGGGGCATCGTGCGAGATGACTTGGACGTGCATTGGGTAAACACGGAGGGTGTTTTGGTCTCGCCGTCTTTATTTATGAAATCTTTTCCCGGGCGCCATTCGTTGCTACCCTCGTTGCCAGTCAATTCTTCTCCTTCCATGTCTCCCGCCAGTGCAAGATCGATATCTTATTTATATTTACGATATTAATCGCCGCTGTCTACAATTTTTCTTTTGTTCGACAATCTGTGAAACATAAGGTTTAATAAAGTCGCTGCTTGAATATCATAAAAATTATGCAAATACTCCACTTCCCGAAAAGACTTTCCTGGTATAAAAATATATGAAAGAGAGGAGTTTGCATTTTTTAATATCATGATAACACTAAAGATATTAATGCGCGAAATTTTGAACTGATATTATTGATATTAATAAAATTGACATTGTGATCTCTTTATTTTGTAATAGTTATCGTTAACGCTGATTTTATATCTAAAATTGTCTTATAAGTAGAGATTTCAAATTAAAATGTTTTTGTCATTTAAATTTTATTTCGATGCAATGTAACAGAATATATTTATATATTGAGTTAGACGAAAAATTCTGCGATCTTTATTAGTAGCTCAAAATTATATATACAATATCTCTTCGTCAAAAGTGAATAAAATTTAAATTAGAAAAACAAAATTTTTAAAGCTTGAAATCTCTACTTTCAAAAGGTTTTTGTAATTTTTTAGTTTGTGGGAATTTGGTAATTTTTCCTACATATAGAAAACGCTATACAAGCTGAAAAAAGGGAAATTTTTCTTTTCACTTTGTGGGCCTCTTTGTACCAAAAAAGAATTTGCGAAAATTTTCGATGATTTAACGTGCAAGCTTAAAGATTTTCTTAAAAAATGTTCCTACGATTTTTTGTTCCTGAGTTATTCGTGAGTTAAGTAAAGGAACAGTTTGATTTTAATTGCTCCGTTAAAAATCATCGTATCGCAATTAAGGATTGGATTCTTAAAGCTGAAACTTTGCTCTATCGAATGGTATAATCGTTAATTTTTTAAATGTACAATATATTATTTTGTGAATTAATAAAATACCGCAGAACTTTTCCTCCAAGATAATCTTTTAAATATGTATATATTATGTCAGAAGAATAGATACATGCATGGACTTTTGACCCGAATCTATGTCATTTATAGATCATTTAAAGTAAAATTTTAGGAATTGAAACTCGGTTAGCTGGAATTAATGACAACTATATTTTCACGATATATGAAAAATGCATTGGTATCAATTTTTCTGAGAATAAATTTAGACTACACTTCGAAGAGAGATCGTGAGGCCGACAATCGTTATGTATGCCAGAAATTATTTTTCTGTATCGTTGTATATTCTGTTGATGCTGCTTTGTGGAAGATGAAAAGGAAGGTTAAAATGAGAGGTTTTGAGTCACTTATGTGACTATTTGCATCTGACTATACGTAATACAGCTTCGAAATTTACATTTCACGGACAGTCCCTCCCTGACAAATATCGACTGGATGTTCGCCGAGCTTTGACCTCATGCCGCTTTTTATCGTTGATCTTCGTGCCCATCCGTGCCGCTTTACCATCTTCGTGCCACACTTGAAACGAACGTCGTCCCGGGGCTCATCGCCCTTCTCTCAGGACGTGCATAACTCACGACGACGTACAATGCCTCCTTCTTCGAGTTGTGCAATTACATCAATTTCTTAGGAGTAGCGTGCTGTCCCTCGTGTGCATGCGTGTCCATCGCGATAACCGGGGTGCGTTTATGATAATGAGGAAGCCAAGTGTCCCATGTAAGCCAGGCGCAAACTCGAAGAAATCATAACAGTTTAAATGTGTCCCGATTTTAATTACATTGATTCATAGACTTACATAATAAGTAGTTTATAGGCTTTAGGATCCTTGCACGGAATGCAAGAGAGCCCCAGCCTCGACACCTAGCCGCGGTAAGATTTTTCCCAATGAAAATTAATTACAAATTTTAATATGTCATTCAACATTGTTAAGATCGATGCGCAAAGAGCATAAAAAATTGTTAGTCAATTTAACTCGTGATATCACTGCGGTAGTTTAGAGCTTGTGTTTCAAGTCTGAAAAAAATTCGGCGCGCAATTAAAAATCTACATACGTATATATATATTCACACGTAATTATATAGAAGCACTCAAGATCCAGCTTGACCCGTTACGACTTGTTCTCATCGTGGTGTTTCATTGGTTTAAATTCTCACGGTCCTATAAGATTTAATATTGCTTGCATAATAAGTCTATGCATTAATTTTACAATAAAACAAAGTACGATTGATTTAATTGAACAAAAAGTTTGAACATAGATTGCGGCAAAAAACAATATAATAAGACCGTCTGAATCAATAAGCATGCTATATAAAATATAATAAGACCGTCTGAATCAATAAGCATGCTATATAAATCAATAAGGTGAGCAATCAATTAGCATTTAATATTTAATTATAGTATATATTCGAAAATTCTTTTTTAATTGTAACTTTTTTTTAATGCTGTGGAAATTAAGTTCATACAAATGAACTTTATGTCGAATATTCAATAATTCAGACTTATACTATGCTAACGCATATACGAAAATGACGGTTTTATTGAAATATATAAAAACTCAGCTAAATAAACACACACAGAAAATCATTTTTTGAATCATCGAAATAATTAGGTAAACGCTAAACATTAGATGTAAAACGCTCAAACTGATTACTAGAATGTTAATGGTTTTTGCAACATTGCTCATTGTGCTTGAGATTTCTACGTAATTGTTTTAACCGGTCTAACAAAATTATTTTTAGATCTGTAGCTAAGTTTTTAGATGCTTGAGCAAAATTATTCCGTGTACCATAGCCTTTATAACGAAAAACGTTATAAATATGAAATTATTGTATTCTAATTAGACCGCTGTCATATTTTTTAATTATCTCTGACATTGCTGTCTACAGAAATTCATAATGCGACGCAAGATTATACTCACGTCAGACAGATTACATCTTTGTAGGACGATTTTGCCATGTGCACGACTTTTGATTTAAAATTTAGAGAGCTCAAGCGGAGAATCGTGGGCGTCCACGGATCAGTGTGCATATCGGGGATGCGATACACGCGTATCGAGGATGCGGTTGAGAGAAAGAGAGAGAGAGAGAGAGAGGGAGGGAGGGAGGGAGGGAGAGAGAGAACGAATGGGTTTTAAAACGCGATGGGGATCCGGTCCCGGCAGACTCTGCCGCCGACCTTTTTGTTCCTTTTCCACGGCGAAATGAGCGGCGAACGAACGAAATCCCGAGATCGATCATCGACACGGAACCCGGTGTGGGAACGGGACGCGCGCGAGAGTCCTCCTACATTTGCGAATGCGCGGGCAATGAAATCGGTGCGCTCACCTTCGATTTCGCTCTCAACACGTATTCCGGGCACGTCGATGTGCGGGATTAATAAAAAGCTGAGCTCCTTGAATCTCTCGCAATTCGAAATGACTTGTTTGCGAACGCAAGGATACTTCGCCGAGAATCGACAAACGTTTACGCTGCGATTTCATATGTACGAATTTCTCTAACTCTTATATAATTACTGTTTCTTAAATAAAATTATGAAAAATCACAGTTAGTTTAAATATACGGAAGGGCTTTCTGTAACAGTGGATTAATTCACACTTTATAAAAACGGAGTAAATGAACTGTAAAGTTAAAGCGATATTGGCATTTTCCTGTCACTAACTTTAGATTTCATTTGCTCCGTGCTTTTGCAAAATGTAGGTTACTCCACTGTTGCAGTAATAAGTTCTTCGGGTACAGTTCTTCGTAACATTTTCGAAATTTAAAATGATAATAAAGTTTTGTCTGAAATTGTTGTTGTAACGGATTTCTGCTCAAGCCAGATTTGACATAAATCGCAATAATTTCTTCGTAACGCGGAGCTTCTCACAATCGATTTTCTTCTCGTAATAGATAGGTATTAAACTTAATGCATTACATTACGTGTGTTGATGACTGGTTAGAATAATGCATTATTGTTAGTATGGCGTTATAATGAACATAACGCCATTATTAATAGATGACATAAACGTTGTTTCTCAGACACAAATGATCAATGTGACGTTGGATGATCAATCGCATCCGCCATTATTCCCCCATGTCTCGTAATCACAGGGTGAATTCCTTCGCTCTGAGCGCTTATTGAAGTTGTTTCGCGCGAACAGGTGAAGTATCGGCGATATTTAACGCATATAATCCGCGGCGATAACGAAGTTTAATTGGACTGCGCTTAATATCTGTCTGATAGTTGAGCGCTTACTCAAGAGCGTTCGTTTTAAGGGGAATTTCTCCTGTCGGGCAAAGTATATCTCGCATGTGCTCGACGATCAAACTGATGTCTCAAGATCTCGTTACACGTTATAGTAACGAAGCAGACGAAGTTCTCTCGTAATCTACCGTCAAATTAGACGAGTTATTAAGCGCCCGTTTGCACATGCTTACGCGGAGCGTCGATATACTTCTTGCGTGTTTTCAAAGTCGTCCATTTTGCCTTCAGTTAATAAATAGACGTGTCGTTATTTAAATGATAAATGTGTCGAAAAAGCTAAATTTTATCTTTGGTTATGTATAGAAGAAATTTTATTAGTGTAATTAGAAAATTGATATGATTTATAGTTGTAAAAATAGTAGTCTACATTGAATATTCCTGATATTGTAACTATTTTTACCGTCTTTCGAAATAAACTGACAAGGTAATATATACTGATACAGAATCGAATAGATCTGGATATAACCAGAATACGAAATCTATCTAGCTAAAGAAACGCAGAAAGAAGATAATAGAAGCGCTTACTGTAACATTTACAATATTACTACAATATTTGGGACTTTGCAATGTAATGGCTGTATTGTTGGACTGATCTGTATCGTACGAAAGAGGAAAGGGGAGCGGAAGAAATTTAGCGATCGCTAAAACTTTTATTGTCACAAGGATCGTAATTAGGAGAGGACACGATTTTTCATGACGGTCAAGATTTCTCGCACATAGCAGGTCTTGTAAGAAGGAACTTCTTCGCATACCTGCATGCTGAATCGTTGAGGCGTTCAGGCATTCCTGAAGTCTGGCTTGGTCGATAATTATGAGATATTAGTCGGTAATTTATAGCCGTCTCAGGGACCTTCTCTCGAAGGTACAGGCTCTCGCCTTGCGATCTTCCTCCTCTTTGCGAGCCCCGATTGAAGAATGGCCGTGGCGAATGCCTCTTCGTGGCGATGACGATGGCGATGGCGATGATGGTGGCCTTTGATTCGAGAACCTTTAGGGTCGAATTTATTCTCTCCTTCGATCCCGTCCCATCACTAGTCGTCCTTTATCCGAAAATGCCCTGATCAAGCAAGATGGTGATCATTACTCGTAGGCGTAATTACTTAAGTGTGATGTTCGAGATGTCGTTCGAAGTTACGGTCTTGGATCTTTAGGGTATAAATTTTTCTTTTCGAAAAGAACATATTTATCAAAGTATTAATATTTCCCATGCTAGAAATTGATTTTAAAGATGCAAACAGATAATGCAGTTATATTTTTTAATTGGCGTAACTTAAAATATGAAATGTTTAAATTATTTAATTTGCCCTGGAAAGATTGATTCCGGCAAATTAACGAAGAATTCATGAACGAAATAAATGTTGAAAATTTGTCAAAAATGTCGTTACATATGTATACACTTTATTTTTACAAAATGACTGGAGAAAGCTTGATGGTGCATTCTCTATTCTCCGGTAAGATTGGCAATTCAAAAGTAACAGACATAAAACATGAATGATCGATAGACAATCCGAAGATTACGCCGGAAGTTTCAATAAAAGACTCGCGCCATCTTCGCCTCCCTCTGCATGAGCGCTACCGCAGCTCATGTAGACTGAAGACGTCATCCATCATCCTCGTGTTTCATTACACATCTACGCGCCTTACAGCGGAGTTACATTAGCTCCCACTAAGTATTTTATAAGGGATAAGAGGACGCAGCGCGAAAGCGTGTAACATGATTTTTAAAGTCGTTTACCGCAAGAGTGGCCTTACTTGCCGTGTAAATCGAATCGATCAGAACTGTACTTATATTACATCGAAGGATAATTCAGGTAGAATTACTCAATCATTCTGCCTCGGTTGCGATTGATCGCCAAGACAAAAAACCATGTTGTAGAGGTAACAAGAATAATAATAAGTAAATAAAATGTGTCGTGCCCGTTTCTACCAACGTAGATTAACTTTAATTTCGGTTCAGCTTACTTTTTCACCTTTTTTCAAAATTAAAAAAAGGATGAAACTTGAGATTTAAGTTAATCTATATTAATGGAAATGGATATCATCAGAAATTAATTAATTTCCAAAGATATCTCCGCAACGAAGGATATCGAAATTTGTAACATTATAAAGGAGTATTGAATTTCGTCTATAATTTTTTCTGTCTTTTTTCTGTTTCAGGTAAGTACCATGCATACATGAATTGTTTCGACAGAGATAAATCATCGTAGCAGCGGTAAGCACACATTTACTTAAAACATAATGATACTCGTGAAGAATACGTTTCAAAAACACAAATCAAAGAATAAATAAAACTTTGAATTATTTACTGTATTTTTCTATTATACATAAAGGTTATCGTTGACTTATCACGGAAGATACTCTGTACATACGTTTGTCTCACGGATATTGATAAGAATTTTCGCGATAACGATAGTCGCAGCTGCAGTTCGCGATAAATGCGAGTGCGAATATATTGCGTAAATAGGCGGTCTTTTACTATATACATTGGTTTCCTTGACGCACCTTATTTTCTAGACTCACAATTACCTGCCACATTTAGCGCTAAATTCTATTCTGAGAAGTCTATAGCAAAAAGAACGTATCGCAAAATCTTCCCGGGTATTTCGGAACGTACCGAGCGATCTCGGATAATAAAAGAATTTTATATTACACGCTGCATTACACAATTTTCCTCAACGGTAAACCGGTAATCTCACAATCTTTCAAGGTATATCTTACATTTTTCTCTTCAAGTTACTTTGTTTCGCAAGGTCTTTAGCATTTTTCTTTTGCTCAGAATATTTATGGTCGAGAACACGAGATACTGATAATCGAATCACACAGTAATTTGTTCAATAATCATTCGTATGTAAAGTCTTTTAAATAATCGAAGAACGGTCAAAGTGAATCTCCGTAATATTTTTATGTAAACTTTTTTACCATTTCCAATTAGAATAAACTACGCGTTTTGACACAAAATAAAACTAAGCTGAAACTGGAGTACGTAATCATAAATAAAGTTGACAAACAATTTACCGCTACTAATGAATATCTCTAAACCATCGTTTTAGAAAAATTTTTTGCAAAAAATAATCGGCGCGCAATTTGCTTGAACTGGAAATTGTAAAAATTTACATAAAAAATCATTTGGTTTACTTCTATGTAATTCAAAATTTTGGAATACATCATAATATATAACTATACGACAAAAATGTGGAGCATGGATTAGAATTAAGCCATTCTCTGATAAAAATATTCGAATTAAACGTTACGCTTATTCTTATGTACAAGCGCATAAATAAAATGTTTCTGTCACACATACTACAGTTGCGCAAATTTTATTATGCGCTCGCGAGGCATTAAAAAAGGTATCGAAACTAACGTCGTTCCCTTCTATTCATCGCCCTTCACGTGCGGCGAGCGGTAAATCTGATAACAGGCACTGAACGAGGATCGTATTCGTCGTCAATGTTTATCGAGACTGGCGAGAAGTTGTTTAAACTACGCGAGTCGATGTCCGATAGCCGAGAAGCAGGCAGGGGTTCTCTCGACGGACACGGGATATCCTTCGAGAAAACATCGTCGCGTCGAAATGTTTGCGAGAAACTCGATGCGAGTTTGTCGAGCGATCCTTGCATGGGTGTAGCTTTAAAGTGACGTTCCATTCCTTTTTGCAATTCAAACTTATGTAAATAGATACGGGTAGGTAATCGTTTAGTTCGTCAGTGCTCATTAATCTTATCATTATTGCTCAACTCATTTCTCTTTCTAAATACCGTTTACAAGATGAAGAGGTGTGGAAATTTCATCGAGTCCTTTAACATTCATACTATTAAGTTATTATTAATAGATATAAAATCATGTATATAAAAAATCTGAGATTTATATAAAATTTATTTTAAATATATATGTTCATCGATGTAAACATATTCATTAATAGCTCTAATCTTATCGAATTTTCAAAGATTTGATAAATTTCTACACTCTTATCACATAAATATTAAAAATAAATAAGTTATATCATAAAATATAATTATTGTATATAAACAGATGATCGTACAACCTCGCGTATCTACTATTTATTTACACTTTAAGTAATATCTCTACTCTCGATGGTTGAGAAATCATATTAGTGAGAAAGTAGACTATACTACTGCTACTGAAACTTGACACGTTAATGGATATAACGTCTCTTTTAAATCAATTATAATTGCGTAAGTTAATTTTTATCTTGGATATCTAGATACATATTTGCAATCTTATTACATGAAACAGTTTTCAGGTTTTTATTACATATTCTTAGATAATTGTAAACGGAGAGAGGTAGACAGTAGGTATTTTAATTAGCAGTTCGTTAATTTGAGTGCTGTCAAGATTATTATTCGCATATATATATGGTATGTATCTGACGATCAGAATGAACGGTATCTCCAATTATAATCGCCGATAAGGCCGTTTGCATAACGTCGCACTCACTTTTCTCTCGCAATAATCTCGCAACAATGTGACTCTATTTCCATAAATACATATAAAAATTAAAATTTTTCACGCTGACACTGACATCGTCGTTCGCATGTAAATTAAAGAGCTTGTGCGCGATAACGAGCCGGCTGCGGCAGGTTATACTTTACGGGGCGTAATCGCAACGTACGCGATCGCCGTAACGCTGCGTAATTCGTTTTGATTAGTCCGTGGAAGACAGGCCGATACACTCGAGCGGTAATTAGAGGGGGTGCCCGACGTTTCGCGGGTGACAAAATGCGTCTCGTTTCGCGACGGTGACGACGCACGAGTTTGTCGGTGCGTGTAACGTGCGCCACGACCTAATTAAAGCGCATCGAATTCCATGTGTAATTAGGAATTAATCCGACACCGAGCCGGGACGAAGACGAGAGTGTCTCCCTTCGTGTCACTGTCGTGAAAACAACTGTAATTAGCAAAATTAACGGAGAAGCTCGAAAGCGTCTTCGGTTCTGTTATATTTCAAAATCATACGTGTATTATACATATGTATTTTTATTAAGTTTTTTATAATGTTACTTTTTATATATAATGTATTATACTGTAACTCGCACTACAAATTGGAACAAACTGACAAGAAACAAAATTGAGAACATTGTTTATTTGTTAGAATTAGATCGAATAACTAACTTTGGGGTTGTAGGAAATACCTATATGTCGATCTTAAAGTTAAATCTCGTTAAATAAATGGTGGAAAGTATACGAAGTATATTTCGCAAGTCGCACATTTTATTCTCACATCAATAATATAACTTGAGTTTGTGCGATAAGAAAAAGTAACTCGCAAAGTGCCGTAAATTATGGTAAAATGTACGTCAGGTAAGGCCGTAAATTACACGTAGACTTCAGAAATTGCGGTGCGTTAAAAGTGCGTATTTTCTCTCAACCTTGAGCACTTCTGTCATTAAACGTCACGGCTATTTGCTCTTCGTGCAGGCATTTTTGATCCATTACGCGTTGCATCGCCGCTTTTCCTTCACAGCGTCACATCTCCAAACGTCCTCTTCGTACGAGAACAATAGCCGAGGATACCCCCGAGTCTTATGTAAATCCGCTATCTTAACCATCTTTCCCTCACGATTCCCTTTATCCTTCATTGATTTTGCCCAGCAATTTTCGGCCATTGTTCCACCCGCGAGACTTCTTCGCGCTCTTCCGCTTCTTGTTCGTTTCACTCGGTCTTTCTCTTCATCCTTCCCACCACATTTGCCTCCTTCTTCTTCTCTTCATCACTGACTCTTTCTGTCGACGATCTCTTTTTTTCACACCCTTCGTCTATGTGGGAACGCAGCATTTCCCTTTCATTTACTTTCATTTACTGATCTTTGATTTTTGTGATGCTTGTGATTTGTTTATTGAAATATTACTTATAACATAAATTCTCGATGATTAATAGGTATAATTTTAAAAAGTGTGAAATAACTGGAAGTTACACGAAAGATTTGTTCGAATTATATTTTGAAAATTTGAGGTATAATATTTTAAAAAATGCAACCAATAAAATATACGCGTCGAGTTAATTATAGTTAGAGAGAGAGAGAGAGAGAGACGTAATCTATAATATTAAATGCACTGCATATTTTTAACTAAACCTTTTATGAACATGTGATAGTGTTTACAAACGCATTAATTTCTTCTGGGACGCATGTCAAATTCTGATGGCCTCACTTAGCGCTAAACGCAGGCGGAGAATGCGGGCCTTCTCGGCTTACGACGCTCTCGCGTGTAATTACATGCAGCGTCCGAAGAATGCAGCCGCATTATCGTGCAACGCGACAAAGAGGAAGGGAGGCTTTTATGAAATTGAGGAATTCGGTGCCCGAACTCATTTCTCCTCCTTTCTCTTTCTCTCTCCAAGATCCGTGGCGGAAGTGCCGTTGTTTTTCATTGAACGCCCGCGACCTAAAATGACAATGAAGTTAATGAATGGACTTCCTCCGACGCCCGCAATTAATGTAATTCTGCCGCACTGAATAGCTATTTAAATTTGCCCGGGAGGTGGGCGCGAGAGAGCTTGCGTCAGTAAAATTAATTCATGCCGCGATATACGCGGAAGTGAAACAGTGGTCGCATATAATAGTGTATACGCTATAGTAATTGCGCTAATTAGATCGGTAAGGCGTGACGCTATATTGTTGAAAATTTACATCTGTTGGATGCAACAGTTTTTTTTTTTAAGACTGATTAACTGCTCTATTTCGATATCTAGACGAAAAATATTCGTATATTTGTGAAAAACTGCCATATCATAACTACAAAAATGTCTGCAATAATAAATATTAATAATATTTTTATTAAATATATATGTATGTATTTTTTATTTAACGAAATATGAGTCTTTTATGTAATAAAAAATTTAAGTATTATAATATTTATAGTTATATAAATAATACATATATACACATGTGTATTTAATTATTTATTAGAATACATTTTAATCATTGAGAATTTTAGAATCTCATTATTTTTAGAGGCAACAGCCAGAGAGAGAACTTTATCAGTTACATGAATTATATCGAAATTGTGAAAATGGAGTAGTAACTTTAATCATTTATTTCCTGCATTGAGACAATCTATATATATACCGTTTTACTTTGTTAATCGGCTGGAAAAATAATGAGTAATATTATTTTATCAGCTTTTCCATGCGAAATTTAATTTATTTCGCGAGTACTTTTTGCAAATATATTACATTAGTCGCTGTATTAAATACGTTAACTTGAAGCTATCATTTGTAACTTCTTTTGAAGCAGATTTTTGCGAGCTTAATGATTTATTCTATGCTTTTAATGTAATTGACGTTTATTCATATCGCGATAGTCAGCTTATCCGATTTCCATGAGCTCTTTTCTTCCTTCGTTACTTGTTTCTTTTTTAAATTTGAACGTCTAAATTGGTCGGATAAGTTCTTTTTTCCAGTTTAAAATTATGATTTAGTCAACTCGAAATTATCTTCATATAAATGTATTATATTTTATGAGAGAAATTCGTTAAAGAAAAAAAATTAAAGAAAGTAAAGAAATTTCCTGTCTACGTTATTATTATCTAATCATGATTCTAATTTTCATTAAAACGTTATGATCACCGTAATTGTGTTTAATTGCACATTACTTTTCTGGAACTCCCTTCGTAATTATCTATAATTGGCAATAATGTGATACAATCTCGAATCTGCGTGCGATTCTATTAATGGTATAGAAATGACAGAAAATTTCACGTTACGCCAGATCGCTTCATTATTTTCCGCGCCAGGAACCACTGACTGTGTCGACGATAAACGCGCGTGGCCGCGTTCACGTCGCGACGCGAAAAAAAAAAATCGAAACGCAAGAGAGCGAGAGGAAGAGGGAGAAAGGGAGAGAGAGAGAGAGAGAGAGAGAGAGAGAAAGTGAGTGTCGAAAAATCCAACAGTCTGATCCGATTCGGAATTTCTTCCGGCCGACGCACACGACGCATTTTCCCCGGGTTGCTGAGCGCGCATTCGTTTAGCGCTCGAATCGTTCACAATTAGCCCGCACGCATTCGTGCGCTCACGCGTGCACGCACACCCCTGTGACGGTAGAGTGCGCGACGGTACTATACGCAAAAATTGCAGGCAGTACTGCGTAATGTTCGTTAAAAAATGATGCCGACAGCAATCCACCTGCACACTTGTGTCGCAACACTCTAATTCATTTATTACGAGATTGATGTCCCGTCCTCCTCCCTATCGAATCGCGTAACAAACTCTTGCGTTGCTTGCGTTTTATTTAGGGGTCCGCGCGAGTGTTACGAGTTTTGGAAAATACGATGTTTCGTGTTATATACTGCGAGAACGCAATATTTCGGAATTTTATTTCTTTATTACAATGTTATTGTGCTTCTTATAGACTTCCACACGATTATTTATTAATTAAAAATATCTGTTTTTTTTATCAACTTTGAAATATATTGTTTATGGAGAAAAATAAGTCGTAATTTTAAGATTGTGATATATAATATAAACTGCATTTGTAAGTAATAAAAGTAATGTAAAAAAATAAAGGTAAAACATATTAAGGGACTAAAATTAAATTGACGATATTTTCTTTCTTATAATTTTAATTGGACATTAATGCAATTTAATGAATTAATCCGTATTTTTACTTGAAATAAATACTGAAGTGTATTAATTGTTTCGAATTTTATGGATTCATTAAATACAGATTTGATTTGGCGGTCCCTCGAAATGTTGACTTTCCACGGATTACCCTGTACACGTCTGCACGTTTACACATAAATCCGTCTTCGTGGTCTGGTGCATAACGTGGCGGAATAAATGCGCAAGTGAGAACAGTGTTTACACGCAGAATGTGTTGTATGCGAGTATATCGCTCGGGACATCTTAATTAACACACTTGATGGTTGGTAGTTAATTTTTCACCTATCACGGGTTTTCTGCGACAACGATGTTAGTGAAAGCACGACCATCTTTTTCATTCTTCTCATACGTATGTAAAACTGACAGCGAAAAAAACGCAGATCTATTTGTCAACGTAATAAATCTGTTTTTCAGATCATAAGTAAAATAAAGAAAGAGAGATTACACTGAAAAAAATGTTCTAAATTTTAATAAATCATTTGCTTGAATAGTACCAGCTAAATATTTACTAATTATAAAGATATTATATTTACAAAACGATTAATTTGATTTAACAATCTTTTTTTATTGAGTAAATATTTATTTATTATAAATAAATATTTAATCAGCACGATTCAAATAAATATTCATTAAGATTTAGTACATTTTTTCTCAGTATAGGATACATACATTTTTGTAAATAAATAAATCTAATGGAATGTTAATTAAATCAACTTTTTACGCTTCTATGAGATACTATTAATTGAAATTTTCCTTAAAATTACGCGGATTTAGTGATTATATGTTGCGGTGTTAAAATCATATAATCGATCGGCACACAGTATATTTACAAGCAATGTAAAGTTCTCACGTGCCTTGATGCGAAAATCTATAGATATACCAGTGTCGATTTCCATGTTATCAAACGCGATATGAAAACGCGCGTGTGTGTTTGTATAGTTTATGATTAAATCTCATGAATCGGAACCTGTTTCACTACGGGAGCGCAATCTGCGAAAATTCGTGTATATTTCTAATTATATATCTCGTAGAAAATAGCTGATGTAGATTATAACTTGATGTTCAAACGAAATTCTCGTCGTTTATATGCTTTTCACGCTGATTAGGTATCGTTTTCGCCTCGCTTATTACTTGTTTACGGGCAATTTAGTTATTTTTTTTATGCATTACGGCGTACATTAGTGAGATAACTATCGCTAACAGCGCGTCGCGTGAAAAAAGAAATCTGATATATGACCATAATTCCTGCAAATCGCGTCAGGTTCTCTTTTTCTTTTTCTCTCTCGTTCTTATACCTTAACCAACGCACCGCTTAATCCTGTAATTCATTCGAATATGGGATACAAATCCTGGTGCTAATCTCGCTGTTGAATTTAAGTTATAAAAACAATGCATAGAGAGCAGAAATTCTCGCTGAGGGAAAGCGCGACATGAAACGTAGCTGGATATATTCTAACGTGTGCACGTAACAAGATAGCGCAACACTTCTAAATATTTTCATTGGCTAAGTCAGTGTATTTTTATCGCCAATGCAAAAATGTATAATATCTAATAGAAAAATTTTTTTAAAAGTTAATGCCTGTTTTGTAAGATTGATAATAATATATATTATATATAATAATAAAAAATGAGTGTATGAAATAATTTATTATGTTTCATAATTTATTATTATACTGTTAATATATTATATAATTTATTATTATATTATATTAAATTACTTTATAATTGATTGTATATTAGTTTCAATTTTACAAAATTGGCATTAGCGTTTCAAAAGTTTTATTATGCCTTGCAAATAAATTATATGTTATACAAAATTATTATTAATTTAGACTATAAATTAATACAAATTTTAATTAATAGTATCTCATAATAAAAATATCTAATGTAACAGATAAATTTAAACATTAAATTAATTAATTAAAGTTGGCACAGTTAACATCTTATTAAAAATGTTTTTAAATCCTTTTTTATATTATCAACTGCTATATGAAATCTCTTTTTTAAACGTCTTAAACGATAAAGAAAATTTTTTTCTTCGTCCATAATAAACTTTATGATCGATGATGATGATCTTAACGTCTCACGGAGGAAGAATGCTTTCCTACGTGCTTTATTACAGTCGTCCTTTACCGCCGTAAATCTCGCTGTTTCTACAAGTGTTTGATCCTCTTTAATCAAACGTGCAGTACCGACAGAAGGTGTTTGCTATTTGCGTATATATACATCTCAGATATTCTCTTATCGTAAACGTCTTATCTGTCATGTAAAAACTACACCGCGTTTATAACCATGGCTTTTGTTTAACACTTTTATAGCGATCTCCCGTATTTTCTTACTCATTCGGCTGTGTCGGCTTCCGAGCGAAAATTATCAACTATATGATTAGTTCGTATCTCGACAGAAATTCTTCTATGAACCTCTCATTTATCTCGTAAAGTTTCTTTGTAAAAATATATTCGACTATTGATATAACGGCTCCCGAATTGAATTATACGCGACGTAAATGGTTTTCCTTACAATCATTCGAGCGCCCGAAGGGTTGATCTTTCTGAAATCTTATTTCTTCTCATGAATCTCAGACCCGAAAGATCCTTCCCTTTCTTCCATTCGTTTGATCATCCGTCATATCGTTGGCGCAGCACCTATTAAGATGTTAATCGCGACTTTCACCTGATCATTTTATTACCACGATTTCATCCGTGCACCTGGAACATTTAATTCAGACAAAGAGAAAGAAGAAAAGAGAGCGGCAGGCAGAAGGAGAAAGAGACATCGCGACGCGAGTAGGTGGACGTGCAGAAGATAAGGGGGGACAAGGTGCGAGAGGCGTGGGTGCGTAATTTACGCACGTTCGTTAATGCCAGGAGCACTTCATTCCGCGGTACGTTTATGGCGGTCGTATTATCCTGAAGCGCAACGACGAAGAGCGCGGTGGTAGGAAGAAGGGTGGAATAGATAGAGACGAGGATAGAACGCCCGCGGTCTCTTCTCGCGGGCTAGGTTCAAATGTTTGAGAGGAAGAGAGAGAGAGAGAGAGAGAAGGCGAATTTACCAGCCGCGAACGTTTCGCTTTTAACTTGGCCGCCGCCGTCGTCAGCGCGCAACGCTGGAAGCTCTAATTACATGCGACCTACCGAAATTTACCGGTATTAAAGTGCCGTTGCTCCACCTGAGAAAGGAAGGTACCGCCACGTGGCCGGGTAATTAAGGTCACGTCGCGTTTATAACCAGCCGCGGGGCCTTTCAGTTGGCGATAAGGAGTCTTAAGTGTTTCGTACCGCCGCGCGCGCGCGCGCGCCGTGGTTTCATTCGATCAATTTGATTAACGACTTTTGATAATGAAAAGAGGTGTGATAGGTTTTTTTGTTTTTCAAAAATGCGAATGGTACACGGAAAGGATTAAAAATGTAGCTGGATACAAATCTATGATAATATTCTGTTTTATCCTTTATAGACTGCCGGGATTTGAGATATTAAATCGTCCTTTAAAAGTGGCCAAATTTGTGTCTTGTATCATGTATCAACTACATACAAAGTTCATATCATAGGCCGAGCCGATATATCGGCTTCCCGGCAGGATAAGGTAAAGAACAAATTTTGGATCATGAAATTTTTAAATA
Organism: Cyphomyrmex costatus; assembly: GCF_001594065.2. Taxonomy (NCBI): domain Eukaryota; kingdom Metazoa; phylum Arthropoda; class Insecta; order Hymenoptera; family Formicidae; genus Cyphomyrmex; species Cyphomyrmex costatus. Next base: position 230,667 of record NW_017279524.1, read on the forward strand.
AGTATCAATAAGGGTTTTTAGGGGCGCTGAATTTGATGGTAATTACCCAGAGCTAACGACGTGAACGTAGAGAGTATTTATGTATAGCTCCTTTTGTCTTTTTTCCTTTTTTATTTTTCTATTTTTTTTATTTTTTTTTATGCGGTTGTCTGAATGTATGAATCTAAACTTTAGTATATTTGGTAACATACACATAAAAAAACTGATTTTCCTCAGAGCCGATATATCGGCTTTCCGGCAGCCTTAAGATTATAGACCGTCAAAATAATTATGTAGGATGTTTCAACTGGTGTCAAAACTTTTTCCAGAGATAAAAAAGAAATTTATATAGGTATATATAATATCAGAATATTATAATAGTAACATGTCACGATAATTAGTTTCATGCACGCTCGCGCGTCGGCTGGAAAGTTAATTAGCGTCGCTGGCGCGCGCAATTTAATACGGCGCTTACGTTTCGGGGACGAAACTAATTTCGGCGCTAATAGAAATTTTCGCAGCCGCGCGCGCGTTGCGCAGCTTCGTGCGGATTAAGCATTCGCTGAATTGTTACGTTCACGCGACTCGCAAACGAGCGAACTTTGCGCCCGCCGACTGCCGTCGTTTCAATAGCGAAGTGGAGAAAACGGTATTTGAATAGCGAGTCGCATCGAGATTAAACGGTCTCGGTGGCCTCGTCCCTTAACGTGTGCATCGACCGTAATGTAGTTTACGGTACAACTCCGTAGATCCGTTGACGTTATTCGATGAGAACTGTACGGCGAGGGCGGAAGCGGCTCTGATACGGTATCCCTGTATACGTCGCGTCGGATGCGAGGCGAGATAGAAGCGCGCGATGCGCACATTCGCTCGTAATTCATGCCAATCGCTCGTGGCGATGGCGAGTGTTTATCATCCGCTCATCGGCGGCTTTAATTTTATACAAATGCTCGTTCAACTGTGACCAGGAAAATCCGCGTGTTTATTACCTTCGATTTCCGCCGTGAACCGAGTTAGTCGTAGTGATTTTTAATCAAGCGCACGTGGTAATTATTTTTGTAACGTGTTGTTGATATTTTTTTAACGTTGACAAAGAAGAGGGAAAGTTTTAAAAAGGTTTATGCTACAGATTTTATTTTACACGATGTAATTATTACGCAAAACGTTTTATATATTCATATATAAGTTTGGTAAGTTTTTCTTGAAATTTATAAGGACCCATTTCAATTAACTTTAAATTTACTCTTTAGAATTTTTTTTCTTAGAACTGAAAGAAGATAAAAACTTATTAATTAACCCTCCAGAGGCAAGTGTCGCAAATTTTCAATGTTTACTTTGAAATTAAATTTGGAATGCAAATTAATATTGTACTTAACAACTGAAGATGAAAGTGATTAGGCTTGTTCTTTTTAGCTGAACTTCTTGTACGGTTCATCTTTCTTCCCTTTCGCTCCACGTTGGAAAGAAAAAGAAAAAAGATGAATAAAGAGAGAGAGTGTGTTGTGTGTGTAAGAACTTTAACTAAAAAGAACAGATCTTATATTTTATTGAACACTGAAATATATTACATATGTCTGCCAGAACGATTTTTAAATTGTTTAAAACATATTTTTTACCTTCCCTGCTTGCAAGTAATGTTTTTATCAAATCAATAAGGCCTATTCTATAACGTGCTTTTTGTTTCCCGTTTTCCTTTTCTATTTCTTATCTTGTTTTCCATTTCATCTTGTTTTCCATTTCATCTTGTTTTTCATTTCATCTATCCCTCGAGATAAAAGTTAACGAACTTCGGAAGAAACAGGTATCACTTAGTAAGGAATTGTCGATAAAACGAAGAGGAAAAAAGCGAAAGATAAAAACCAAGAAACAGGAAACAAAGAGCATATTGTGGAATAATCATAAGAATTACTTAAACTAATAGGACACTGATATTTTTTTTTTAATGACAAGACGATGCCGTTTCTAAAGGTTAAACCGAAACTTATGAAATAGTAATTTGTAACATCAATAGAAATGGATATCGCTTGAACTAACAAATCACGATTCAGCCACAGATTTTTAAAGATTTTCTGTTTATATACATTTCATCGTTCCGACTTGATGTTTAAATCTGTCAAAAACATTGAAATACAGTATATTCGATGACGGGATCACACAGCGTCAACCCGAGGGAGCCGAGATCTCTCTGTCTAAAGTATAGTACGACGTAGGTAGATTCGTCGGCGAAGTTTGGAGGCGCCATTTTGCACGCTTTAACAATCGCGTAACAAGTCTCGCGTCCAAGTTCGCAAACTAGTTCGCTCCAGAGGAATCCGCAGTCTTCTTGCCTCGTCTCGCGAGTCACCCGCACTGCGAGATATATTGCAAGACTTTGCTCCGTTTCTCTTCGACGTAACAACGTGACGCGTTAAATACACTCTTTGTTCAGGTCCTTGCGCATTCGCGCACGGTATTTGCGTCCGAATCGACGCCGGAGTCATTATAGGAAAAACACAACGCGTTGATGTCGAGCCTGCGGCGGTAACTCACCGTTTCCACAAACGCGATTAACAACACGTGCATACGCAATCGTAATCGAATCGTCATTATTTACGGCAAATACTGAAATGTCGAAGCGACGCGAATCATTGATAGTACGTTGGAACGTATATATAAAAGTGCCGCTCGGGAATAACTTCATGTAAGTACACATTAACACGTAACACAGACAGGTATAAAAAGGCGCAAGATAATAAATATTTAATGTACATAAGACTCGTGCTGATGGCAAAGAATCGTACGTTTAATTATTCAATGATCGATCTATAAAGAATTCGTGAACGCGTACGTATATATAAATTTGTAACATTTGTAAATGTCAATAGGATAAAAGATTCGTGAGCTCAAATTCGAGATTTTTCTATCAGATTTATTTATTTAGCGCGCTATGATAAAATTATGAACAACAAATGGGGACAGTGACAATTGCATCTATATTGTGTGTATATATATATATATATATATTTTAAGGGATGTTTCACATTATATATATACTATTATATTAAACTCACTGTCAGTGATGATTCATTTTCAATGGTGCTTCTCAATGATTATCATTCTCGTGATATCAAACGTGAATGCATCTTGAATCAATTATCAGGATCAATGGTTCACTGTTCAACATCATTGATAATGGATCGCATAAGCTTATCATGCGGACGTCGCAACATATCGTCAGACTATGTTGGACCTCTCGTAAGGGATATCTCGTTGCCTCATAACGTCACATATGACGCATCTCTAGAGTTTCGTGTCCTGTCACTCGAGTATTGGACATCCGCAACATATCGTACAGGAAGCAGGTCTTTGTACAAGATGAAAGAAGAATTTACTGTAAATGTCTGTAAATTTTTGGAACACGATGAAAAGAAATTAAAGTATTTATATAAATTAATTTTGAGATAAAGTAATTAAATTAATATATTATATATATATGTGTATATAAATTGTGTATTTTCAGAATAGATTAAAAATGAAAAACTAAACGAAAACACTTTTGGTATCGTTCAGGTATTTAAGAAGGTTGACGAGTAATTATCAATATATAAAAGTATAACCAATATAGCTGCTATTACTTTATTATCTTTTTCTCTGGATGTACTTATAGTATTATAAAGTGGAAATAGCCATTTAGGAAATGCGTTAAACATGATGTACAATGTTGCATATACCATGCGTAATACATACGCAATTACGTACATGAATATGTATAGCAGGGTATCTGTCTTCGGGTCTTCTCGACGTGGAGATTCTCGCGGGTAACGTAGGCAGGAGATTTCGTCAGGATCTCAGGATGGAAAGCCGGTTAATGGCCTCACAGGCAAGCAAGGGTAGATTCCTGAGACGGGAAACACTCAGCCGGGAATTAATCAGGATTCCGATGTAAATAATACGAGAAAAAAAGTCGAACGTCTCACGCGGCGGTGGAGAGAGGGAGGGAAATGTATGCGGTGTCCCGGATGACTAATATCCCGAAAAATCTTCCGGTCTTTTCCTCCACGTCCTCCTTCATTCTTCCCTGCGCTCTGCATTCGGTAACATAAGTAGTGAGGAGGAACCGTCGGCTGACGAAAGATCCGTCTGACGAACCGCCCCGGAATATCCTGGCGGCGGCGAAGGGCGGAAAGGGAAGAGTCGGGATGAATAGTCCCTCCCTATGCGGTGGTTTTCACTGCGGTTTCCTTTACGGTATCTCTTTGTTGTCCGTGATGTCGAAACTCGGCGTATCGCCGAACGATGGAAGTAAAAAGTAACATGATTCTTCGTATGAATGTATCTCGTTGAAATTTGTTCTAAAAATATGCAAAGTCGCCGAAACATTCTTTTTGTAATATACATACATGTGAATCACAAAATGAAATTCGAGGCGACGGCTCGGATGACTAATATCCCGAGAAACTTTTCGTGTTTCTTCTCTCCGTTCCGTTCTCTCCCTTCCCACTTCTCGAGCGTGAGAGTAAGAGTGCAACGGCCGCGGACGCCAAAAGAAGGAAAAAGTGACGTTGCAATGTGTGATGGAGCGACCTGCGAAAATCGTATCGCTATTGAGAGCACCGAGAATTTCCGATAAAGAAAAGAAGGAAAGGCTTTTCATTGATTCTCACGACAGATTCGTTTTAGAACTGCATTAAAAATCACACGCAATGCGTGGAGAAAATACTTTTATATCGCGGTCAGAAGTTTAGGAAAGAAGGTGCTTTCAAGGTAGAGATGTCCGATTCTATAAATTCGCTAAAATCGATTTTTAAAAGATTTATGTATTTAGGATTGCCCTTCTCTGTTGATGGAAGAGCGTAAAACAATATTGAGAGATACTAAAAAATAGCTCTTTTCGGCAAAAATATCGATTTGTTGCAAAAGGATCTGTTTGAAAACGTTCTTTGAGATTGGGAGACCGATTTCTTTTATAGAATCGGAGCGTCCCTACTTTAAGATCGACAGAAAGAATCTATTGTTAATGCACAAAGTAGGATATACATCCTTCTAAGCCTGCGTTTAATTAAAAGTAATAAAACACAAGTAACGAAATGGATTCGAAATGGATTCTCGCGGGCCGCATTCCGAAAATATTTGCGCCTATCTTCTCTCTCTCTCTCTCTCTTTCGCTCTCACTATCATCGTCTTCGGCGTCCTCCAAGCGTGAGAGCGAAAGAATAGCAGCCGAATGCTCGGCAATGCCCGGTTAAAGGACGAAGAGGATATATGCGGTGTGTGACGAAAAGTCTCGGGGGCCTTTTGTCGAGGAGGAAAGAGACGGAAGCAGCGAGTAGGGGGGGGGAGAGAAGGGAGGAGGTGCACGAGAACAGCTGAGAGAGGATGAGCGCGAGATACGTCGGTCTCGTGCTCCGCGCGTGAGGACGAAGGACGAGAGGAGAGGATCGCGCGCGAGAGGGAGAGATGGACCCGAGAGTGAGAAAAAGAGAGGAGAGATCGGCGGCGGTGGTCCTTTTGCTCTCTTTTAATCCCGCGGCATTCCTTTGCTCGTTCCAACCTGCCTGCCCGCCGCCAGTTTAACCTGCAGTCCAACACACTATTATGTCTGACCTAAGGCGCTCCCACATTTAACTATACGCTCGGCCTGACATCGTGCATGCGATCATACGGATATATATATGTGTACATATTCGTGCACGCGTGTGGGTATGGCCGAACCAATGCCGCTCGGCTGCCGGCAATGACTCTGAGTCAATGGATCCCACCGTCTTTGCAGTTGGCCGAGCCGCTGTTAGGATTCGTCTTTCTAGTTTTCCGTCTCTTTTCTCTCTTCGGCTCCTGCACCTACCTATTCCGTCGTCACATTTAAAGGACTTTTCGACACTTGTGAACCGCTACTTCATCGTCTTTGGAACATAAATTTTCATATAACGTTTCGTACCTATTTCTGTTTTTTTGTAAAATGTGTTTCATATCGAATTTCAAATTTCTTTATTACCCGGTTTTCTACGTCGGCATCGCAAGGTGGATTTAAAATTTTTTACTGAGAAAGAGAGAGAGAGAGAGAGAGAGAAAGAGATTTAATAACTTTATTCTGTAGTAGTTTATCTCTTAGAAGACTCAATTGCACCAATGTTACTTTGACTTTAAGCGAAGCTAAAAACTCTTTGAAGTCGAGAGTGAGAGACATAGAGGGAGAGAGTTTTAAACTTTGCTTCAAGTTAAAGTAACGTTGGTGTACATATATAAATCAGACTTAAGGAACAAATCACCTTATTCGATCGTAGTTAATTTTGTTTTTTAAAATATTAAATATTTGATGGTCAAATTTGTTGATTTTTGGCAAAATTCCGAGTAATGTTCATTAATATATTGATGAATATTATAAATAATGAAAAGGCTCTATATGTATAAAACAATACAGCCAAGTAAATTTATATATATCAACAAAATACTTCAATTATTTAAAGTTTAAAAAACGCGCTTTAATAAGATCTTTAAAAATTACAAATTGACAGACGTTTCGACTCCGATCGGGTCATTTTCAATGTTACAAATTATTAGAATTAAAATGAATAGTAAACGCATTCTTCTTCTGATATAAAGTATTCGGTATAGATATAGTCATATGTTGATATAATATTATAAGTATAATAAATTGATCCTAATGAAAATTATATAAGAATTAATGAAATTGATGAATATTAGTCTTGATTTAACTTATTCTTTATTTTTTCAAATATTTTTGGAATTAAAGAAGATGAAAAATAAGTTAAACCGAAATTAAAGTTAATTTTCATTGCGGTATAAGAAATGAATTTCGACAAGTAGCAACAGATTTTTGGTATCTATACACTTCCCACTCGCAATTAGATGTTTCCCTTTAACTCGCGTCGAGTTGCCGGTCCGTCTGCTCGAGTGTCCCTTAATTTTACAAGTGCAATTCCAGCAACAGGCTGGTATAACTTGTCGAAGGAATTCGTGTACGTGTTAAGCTTACACAGGTTTGAACGCAGGCATTGCAGGTTTATTTAAGTCTGCTATTCCGATCTACTGATCTCTGTTAGTACATTTTATCGTCACGGATATCCATTATTAACCTAGATGCTTATCGCTTTCCAGCTCATTGATTCCTCTCCTTCCGTGTGCAAATTGACTCTAATTATAAGAATAAAATTAAAAATATGAAGTAATATTCACAGTTACAAGTAATTTTAAAACATAATTATACATAAGTATGCTGGATAAACACATATCTTCGCGATATGACGAGCTGCGTAAAATTCAACCGATCAAAGACCAGAGAGAGAGCGAAAGGATTAATCCAGTATACGTGGCGGTATAGCCAATAATTCGTATCTAGCGCGTGTAACAGACATCGCTTAGGCGCGTAATCGTTATCCTGAATAGCTGCTAATTGCATAATCTGCACGCGCAGCGTGACCACGCGGAGCGATTAGCAGCGAACGGAGTTGCTCGGGTTTGTTAACCACCTCGGGCTTAGGTTCTTGCAGCGAGGAAGAAGATATGAGAAAGAGAGAGAGAAAGAACGATTAAGTCCGACATCGTGGCGCGAGGAGACGTATGCGTGCCTTTGTCCATGCAATAAGGAGAAAGAGAGTGAGAGAGAGAGAGAGAGAGAGAGAGAGAGAGAGAAAGGCAAAGCCGTGCCTAAATCGAAACTATAGGAACAGGCGGGCCGCGCGTGTGTACACGGGTCGGTCGACCGGACGTAGGTGTGCGTTAAATGAAAGGGATGAAGGAAGAGGAGAGTTCGAGGCATGGGAGAGGAATGTGGTCAATGCATAAACTATACCACCGGTTGGTTGGGCATTCCTTCGGCCCCAAGGGTGCCTATAGTTCGCGAATCGCCTCGTGTGTGCACTCGTGTAATACGTACATTACGTGCTTGCGTGCGTGCGTGCGTGCGTGCGTGCGTGCATGCCTGCATGCGTACGCGTGGACCTGCAACGTAGTACCTACCTGCAGGAACCTCGGGATACCTGTCCACGACCGGCTACGTGAGCGCAGAACTGTGACGCGAATTTCGGCGTCTGCGTTATTGAAAAGGTGAAGATATATCGGTCAATGTACGCGGATAATTAGCCTGCAATAAGCATTTGAAAAATAGGAAAAGGAAGCAATATCGGAAACTGCGAATAAGAAATAAAATATTGATGTTCGTTGATTGAATTATTAAATCAGAACACGGGAAGATAAATAAAAATTGATAGAGTGGATTTTTACTCTATATATATATATAGATATTACAATTGTTCGAATATGTATAATACGTTTCGCAGAACTGGTTGATATAAAAATACTTTCAGAAGCAACCGTCGAATAATTTTAATAGTTCTGTTGCGTGCCTGTGGAACATGTGTCGCAAATTACCTATTATTACGAAGTAAACCGCGGTATCAGAAGTAACAAACAATAACCGATACCTGCGGAATACAATGCGTTTGCCTGTTGTATGCATGCCAATAACGACGACCGCATTCGTCATACGCCATTACGTAAATTATGCGTGTGTGTACGTATATCCGTACGCATATACCGCAGCCGCGTGTACAGATGCGTGTTCTCTCACGTGCGTTTCGCCGGCCATTAATGCGAGGAATCAATTAGCTTCGCTTCGCTCTCGCAGCTTCGTTCGCTCGCTCGCTCGCAAAAAAATCTTTCCCTTGGCATCTCGCGAATATCCACGTACGCCGGCATACTTAACAGATCTCCGGTATGATAAACACGTACCGAAATTCAACGAACGATCGATCTTAGTCGAAACGAATAGCTCCGATTTCTAAATACAGTATCTCACTACTTCTCTCAAACTTTTTCCACCTATTAATAAAATATTTCTCTCATCAATTTCATCTTTAGATAAGAGAAAACAAAACATGTATATGTATAGAGTTTTTAAATGTTTCTTTTCTGTCTTTAATTACTGATTAAGATCGATCATGTAACTTTTTTCCATAGGGTGTAACATAAAAAGTGAAGATACGAATTCAAATCTCGGCTCAGGTAATATATTTTTGGCAATAAAATTATTTACAGGTTTTAAGATGCTTATGCATCAGATTATTAAGATCTTTCTTCCATGTTTATAAAAGCAACAATATTATTAAATCGCTTTTTCATGTAATATATTTGTGATATTACTTTTTTTTAACTCCGTTAGAATTGCGTTTTAAGACAAAATTAAATTCGGCGCGTAGGATTGAATATGTAGCGTATATATAAATTCATATTAAATTTTTTATCGCTATAAAGATTCAGCTTGGACATTCAGGATCTTTATTTTCTATATTTATTGTGTATAAAAAGTGAAATTGTGAAATTTTTATTATCAAAGGCAATAGAGAAATATATATTTCACTTCTCACGTTTCCACCTTAAGAAAAAAAATTACATCATGATCGCCACCCAGGAACATTTCTCAAAGTAATCTCTTTTTGCGCTAAGAAATGATTAAATGTCTCGAGTACCATATGTTGCGCGCACAAATAATAATTATATAATCCTTTTTTAATCGAAACATTGCCCAGGAACTCGCGAGTGATTTCTTAAAATACCTGAACAAATCAAGATTCGATCGAACGACGTTCTTTTCACTCATCGTCGGAGTAATTAACGTCAACGTCGTGAGCACGCGTGCCCAAATCGCTTACGCGATACGTTTTGGTGGTTTGCTATGCCGATAATGAATTCAAAGCGAGAGAGGAGCGGGGTAATTGAACACGGAACCTCGATGGTGTGCCGATTTATATCGACGCGGTCGGTGAGATCGACGAGCGAACGCCTCGAATTACTCGGCAATTTTCTCGTGCACGCACGCCCGACGTGCGTTTTTAATGGTGGTCGCCTTCTGTGACTTGCGGTTCTTTCTGTACACGTTCACAATGTTATTGCCGCCGACGTTGAACAAACACGAACGACCAACGTACAGGGACGTACAGCGTTAATGAGAACGTTTTTCGGAGCTCGTCGAAAACTGTGAAACGAGATGAGAAGATAAAACGATTTCACGCATCGATCTCTGTCATGCAAATTGCGAGAGGGTAAAACAAGTATTTTGGGTGTTGTTTCATTTATGTTGGCTACAAATTATTGTGGGTATATGCAAAATTTAATTAATTATGGTATTAAATATTTATAACGAAAGAGGCTGGGTTATACAACAACATTCCGGTTATAAAGACGTCATAGGGTGTACGTATTTAAATGTGAAATTTTATTATATACGGAGTACTTATGTTAATATTCTCGCAATTACATATTTTGATCTTAATATTTATAAAATATCCACACTTAAAATAATCAGTATTATTAATTTGTCATATATCGTTAAATGCGTTGTGAATTTTTTAAAAATAAACTCTTCCAACATTATACAGTTATTTTTCTAGATGATATCTGACAGAAAAGTCACCGAATTTGAAAATTGTATATTAAATTTATAGCAGTCAGCTATTGTTTTAATATAGAATAACGATATATTTAATAATAAGAGCAGTGACGACCTAAATTAAGTTAAGTTTAACAGTGATATCTTTTCTCAAGGAATAAAGAATCGATAAAAGAATCGACATTAATACCATTTGAATGTGAATACTATCGTCAAACTGATTGCGAATTTTTCAAAAATAGGATTTTATTGTGGAGTTAATTGTTCTTGTGTAGATAGGACTATCTTGACAGTTCTTAATTCTGACGGAACGGAGATAATTTAGATACATCCTTTATTTTTATTTATTAAAATTTTTTATTTAAAAATGAAAAGATATTTAAATCAAGATGAGTTCGATTTAATTAGCGAATATGTTACAGCTGTCTTGCCAAGAACGATCTGTCAAGACTCGATCAGTGCGTCTTCATAATTAACTTGTATATCGAGCGTGCGAAAGTTTCGCAGAGAAGTTCGATATCTTGCAAAAGTTGCTTGGCGTCGACGGACAAACTCGCGTCCAACTTTTCGAGATGATAGCTTGTCGTGTCGCTCTTTTTCGAGCGGACGAGAGGCCACGTGATTCCACGATTCGCGCTCGCTTGACTCCTTCGAACAATTAACGGCTATACGAATTCGACAAAGGAGAGCACGAGAGAGAGAAGGAAGAAGAGAGAGAGAGAAGAACAATCGTAGAGCGAAGAAAAGACGCAGTCAGTCTCCAACAGGCGAAATATCCGCGGGAACGTAAGGAACAGAGCAGATCCCTCGTGGCCCTTCTCGTGGAGAAGGCTGTATGCTCCTCATTTTCTTCTCCTTTCCTCCCGCATTCCCCTTCTCCTTTCCCTCCACCGTTCGCCTGCGTCGTCGTCCTTTCGCGCACGAACCCGGTATTAGACTCGTCTGCGCTTTAATTACTCTCCTCGAGTCTCCTTCCTTTCTCGCGACTCTCGAGATTAACGGCGGCCTTCCGATTGTAGCAGTGAGTTACATAGGATGAGGATGCTGGACTATATCTTGCTCGTGCCAATGAATGTTTGATTCTTCTTTTCGAACCAGGCACTCATAATTTCCGCAAGGAATCGATTGTCTATAGTAATACCATTTGAATGAAATAAGAATATCTCTGTAACATTTCCGCTAATTAAATCGAATTTATCTTGATTTAAAGATCTTTTCGTTTCTAAATAAAACATTTTAATAAATAAAGATAGAAGATATATCTAAATTATCTCCGATCCGTTAAAATTAGAACAGTCAAGATATTTTCATCTACACAAGAATAATTAACACAATAAAAGTATTTTTGAAAAATTCGCAATCAATTTAAGAATATTATTCTTATCTCATTTAAATGGTATTATTATCGAATTGAATTTCGATTTGAATCGAGTCTTAGAAGAAACGTGGACGTTGAAGTTTCCTGCAAAGTGAGATTTGATGCTACGTATCAGATTTATTAAGTTTCCGCTCCGACAACTGGAATCTTAAAAATATGATACCATCGATATTTTAATTATGATAAATTTAAATCTATAGAAAAATCAGTAAGATACAATTCGATTCAATGATTATAAAAAGTCGTTATCAAAGTTTTGACAAATGTACCAGAATCTTTTCAGATTTTTATATATAATTCGGAACGATAGAAAATTTGTTCTGTTTCTCAAAGATTTGATATAATATAATCTAATAATCGTAATTTTTGTTTATTTTAAAGAGTACGTATGCATTGAAAATTTTATAGTGTCAATAATGCAATTATAATTTTTAAACCAGTGTGGAATTTAAAGATGTAACGGAAATATTTGGTAACTTTTATTATTTACAGATATTTTATCTTACAGGTAAATATAGTGAAAAAAATAGCCGTAACTGTTTCGCATCGATACTGACTTCTTGATTTATATATATATATAAGATTTGCAAAAGTCGCGTCATCATACTAGGAATATCTGTTCGTTTTTATTTGTATCAAACATTGAAATGGCGTCACTTTTTCTGTTTTTTTATTCTCTTGGAAAGAGATGCAGTCTTCGAATTCGGTGACTCTTGTCAGATCTCCTTGTTCCTGTCGCGTCAGAGGAATATTCTCCCGGTTTATGATTGTCGTGAAACGAGGAAATGCTGTTCGCGGTAACAGTAAAGCGGCACAGAGTCGCGTCGACTATCTTCATCTTCATCTCGGGTTGCATGCCGCTTCTTTTTTTTTTTACAACCCCAACTGTGCGACTCGCATGGGAGAGAATTCTTAGCAGGAATTAACTCGTTCGAGTTACGTCCGTGCTAGGTTAGTTCCACTCGACTTCGTAATCGTGCTTAACATTAATTTCCGCTCAGAGAAATTTTCCGTCGAAAATGCGCACGACTTGCGTTATAAAAATTTACGAGCGTCGCGTTAAAGCGCGCTACCAGCGTAACATTAACGCCAGATTGAGATCGTCGTTTCCACGCGACTTCGACGAACGCTGGGATAGAAACTGTCTTTATGTACTCTTTCGAAGAACAGAATTGAAATAAACAACCGTAATTTATCATGTGAGAAATTGGTAACAATTCTTGCGCGAAATAAAGATAAAGGTTTTGACATAAAAGAAAAGAGTACGTCAAAATTTCATTTTGTGCTGAAAGGATTCCAATTAGGACGTTAATTGGTTCAAACGATCGAGGACAGGGAAATATCGATTAATTCTTGATCCTTAACGCAACGTAACAGGATTTTAATGAAAACTAATTGCATTGGACAAGTACTCATAATGCATCCGTGCAACATACATGCACAACTCGGATTTGGCGTATATTCAGCGCATGCCAAGCGGTGCTGTACTAATTAACAGTCACCAGGGTGCATCATCAGGGGTGACTACGTTTGTATCGATTATTGAACCCATACATGTTCTCTCTATATGTATTGTATATATCTATTGATTAATTTAAAATTGAAGATGTTGGGAAGGGAATACAAATTTCAGAAATCCAATACATATATATATCATATTATTTATATATATAGTAACTGTAAAAAGTATTTGTACAGTAAAGATATCTTAAAAAAATCATATTTTTAAAAAGTTTACATTAACTAACGATTTATTATAATACTAAATAGACTGTTATACTTTTCAGAATTATTTTACTTAAAAAAATGTATAATAATTAAAATATGTTATCTTAAAAATAAACGAAAATGATAAATATTATTTGAACATACCAAAAGTATTGGTGTAATTGAGAAAATAAGTTTCTAAGATCAAGAATACACGAAGCGCTTTAGTTTATATTTAATATAAAATGTACTCGTAAAGTTACTAATTAATATTTGTATAATATAAATAATGCTTTTTTAATAAAAATTTCTTCTATAAATACCTTTTGCACTCACTGTATATATAAATTTTTGTTTGCTATATAAAAATCCTAATTTTTCTACCAGATATATATTGTATGCGTATATCCCTAGCTGTACACATTTATTTTTTGTACTCCAAAAATACACACTAGAGTCCCACACTAGAACCCCATTTATATTTGTAACTTCTGTTAAAATGTATATATTTCAATTAATTATTTGTTTAATCGATGGAGAATTGATTAAAAAATAAGCCTATAATGTGTAAAAGTCGATAGAATCATTCGAATTTCGAGATATATAGGTTCAAAGAAAAAAAAGTTCTGAAACGCGAACAAATCTCGATTTTCCATTTTTTTTAAAAATCATATCTTTTTTGTTTATAAACCGATTTGGAAAATCCTTGAAAATTCTAAAAGGGCATAGTTGAAATAGTATAAAAAAATTGATGACCCGATATTTCCATTTTTTTAAACAAAACCGTGAACAGTGAATACGGCGAATTTTCTACTTTTTCATATTTTGGACGTTTTGCGAGATAATGCACAATGTTTGATTTTTACTCGTAAAACTTTTATTGTAAGAAATGTGTATTAGATTATGACTTTCCTCTTTAAAATATCTCATTTTTTATGTTCTCTATAATTAAAGAATGTTAAATATTCTAAATTACACGAATAAGATGAACTTGTAATATGATAAGTTAATTTTTACATAATAAATACATTCTGAAATTATAATATACATTTGGAAAATAGATACTTTTATCCATAAAATTCAATACGTTTATAATTAAGAAATGGTACATATTTTTTATTTTTTATTAGAAAAGATGGAAGTGGATAAGGAAATATTAAATGTTTTACATTTTTCACATTTGGTAGGTCGAGAATTCGTATGACTTGATATGAGTTCGTTGAATAGTCAAAATATTGAGTTTGAATATTGAAATAATTAAAAATATCTTCTTGTTACAAATAAAATCTATTTCATCTACTTCCTCAAATACTGGTAAATCATCTTCATGATATTCAAACAAAAGTTGTTAGGCGAATCGTCTTTATAGAGAACATTTGTTATATGTTAATTTTGTCATAATAATTATGTTGATTGTACACATAACTCTCTTCAAATTTTATTCAAGATTATATTACATTTTTGTTGAAATATAAACCGACTATTCGTGTTACCATTCAACATACTCATGTTAAATTAACACAAAAATTTAAATGGACAAAAGATATATAAAAAAAGATAATTATATAAAGATATATATATACAAAAGATAAGTCATATTATTATTAACTTACATGTAATATTATTAAATAAATAATTTAACAAAAAATTATTGTTTTCAGAAATTTTATACATTTTTTAAAGATTAGGAATTAGATCACCTATATATAAAGTCCGGTTCTATAAATGTATGAATAACTTTATGTCAGTTTAAATCTGTCTTTCTAATTCTTTGAACTCTAGAAGAAGATAAAAAGTGTATTGATCTGATAATAAAGATAATCTATCACATCAGTGGAAAGAACATCCTCGAAAACTGAGCAGCTGCTCGTCGATTGTATGTTCTGATACGGAGTATAATATTGTTGATAGTTTACCAAAAACATTTGCTAGATTTCGCGAATTAGTGCCAATTTGTCGACCTGTTTACATTCAACACGAGTTGTTTTATTAGTTGTATAATCACCGTTAGTAAAAATCAATAACAACACATATCTATTACGCAACATTGTGGCACTAAATCGACGAGTAACGCCCACTCTACAATCTATTTGTGTTGTTTTAACCGGCGTCGTGTACACCAACAAAATACAAAAGTTCGATAAACGCTTTCATACATTTATATCGCGTGCGTGATTGATCTTGAATATTTACGCGTTTCGGTTTCTGTATTTGTATGCAATTTGTATTACAATAATATTTAGTATTTCGTCAGTCATTAGTAACGACCATACTTCTAAAGGGTTCGCGACCGTGGTAGCAGCGCCTTTCGCTCCAAGTAAATAAGTTACCAAACGTTCTATTGAATGTCGTCCCCTCCTTTCGAGTGCTATTGTTATCCATATGTACCGGTTCTTGCCGTAGAGCGTTTTTGGCAAACGTGTGCTCGTTTTTCTTCTCTTGGAAGGTCCTGGCTCTTCGAAATCATCGTTACTCGAATCATTCTACTCGATCTCCGAATCCATAATGTCCGTTTCTTCTTGTGAGTCGTTTTTCGAATCTATATATAAGTACAATCTTCATCGTCGGAACAGAGCTATCGAACACCTCCGCTTCGGAAGCCTCAAACTTCTTTTACGTCAATGTCTCAATCCTCCTCCCTTTCAATTTCAGAAATGTTAATCTTAGAAAGTCATGGTGGGGTCCCGAAAAGAATTCCAGTGTGTTCAGCTAGGGATATATATATATATTTATATATATATATATATATACACGCATATTTTGTGGAAAAATTAGAATTAAATTTTTTATATTTTTTAAATGATATATTTGTGAAATTGTGTTATAGAAATGCTTGTTTTATCAAACTTTTCTTCAAATGTCTTCCAGATATATTTTTGGCTTTTCGCAATTTCCGCTGTTTGATTGAACTTTTCGTTCATGTTAAACGAACAATATTAAAAATTCCTCTCTCTTTCGCTCTTTCTGTTTAATATCTAGCTCGTGTAACTTCACTCGTCAGATTTATTTGAACGCTGCAAAGAGAGAGAGCTATCAAAGTCCTGTTACACTCCTATGTGTTTCGAATATTACACTTTAGTGGGAATTTAACTTCGTGAGTCGCGATAGGATCACCGATCATCGCCGTGGTCGGTTCGCTACGATGTGCGTAATTAGATCCCGTAAATGCGCATATACGCAGTCAGTCGATATGCGGTAGTTATGGTTACAACGCGTGCATGAGCGTCGATTTTAACAAACGCTGAAGTGGCGCTTCTTGCGGTAATGTAAACGCGTAGAATAAATATGATTCAACGAGGTTACGGCTCTGCCTCCTGTATATGTTTGCTTCTCAACCGGCTCGCTTGACCAAATCGAAACAAAGACGGGGATGTAACGCGAACAAAAGGAATTCGGGACAAAGGGGAATTACATTCGCGTCTCTAATGCGCCTGGCAAAATTCATGAACCGCCACCCCGTTAAATATGCTAATCTTTTCCCGCAGGCATTTTCAGCTGGTTTTAATAACGATACAATTATCTCTCATGATTCTAAGAGCTTTTCACGATTATCTGCTTCGTAATTCTAACACAACAACGTAACAAATTCTTGAATGACTTTAATCTTTTATTATTTTTCTAATTTAATACGCGCGTGATGTAAAATTAATGAAGTTTACTTTTAAAATGTGATTTTATTAATAAATTGTTTTTGTTCAATTTTTATAAATTGCACTGAATTGAAATAGAAATTTGTGGATTGTGAGTTTTTAATCTTTGCTGCACACAATTTCAAGAATAGAGAACCGATATTCGCGAGTTGGTATAGCTCAGAAAATTCTAAATTTGAAGTTTCATATTATGCAATATTAAGAATTATTGCATTCGGATGGGATATCATTGCTACTAGCTTGCATCGAGCGAGCATGACAATTCCTAAAGGGTTACGCATGTATGCATACGAATAAATACGTATCCGCGAGCTTTAGTCACGGGCTGACGGTCGACCGCGTCATCATCTAACCGAGAACCCAATGTGTCCCTTTGTTTTGACTGATCACCACCAGACCGTGGCCCTTGTTGCCCCTCTTGCCTCTTGGTCAAGCGATTCCCCGTGGTTTTCTGCGTGGTTTCCCCGTCGCGATGCTCGTCATTTTATTGCCACCTTCAGGAATCCGACGATGAGACGTCTATTTGTCAGGTGTTGACGTCGATTGATCGATCAAGCAGATACGGCTGGCAGAAGACAATTTTTCTCTACTCTGCGTATGTCTACATATACCATATATGTGTCGCGCGTGTGAACGTCGTACGCAATATTAACACAGACTTAGAGAAGTCTGTGAATAGTACTTAACCTTTTTGCCGACAATTTTGAATTTAAAGGTACAGTCTATTTTTGAAATTTTGGTAAATGAATTGAAATTTATGAAAGGTACGTAAAATACAATTAAATTTCTATATATAGTCAAAATTTACCGTTAAAACTTTCATGAATATGTAACAATTTTTTCAGATTTTTCACCAAAAACAATATAAAAATCTGTACAGTTGAAATTCGAAAGATGAAAATTTCACATTGATGGATGATTACATTTTTCAGATTAGTTCAATTGTGAAGAAGATTGCGAAAGTACGATAAAAATTGATAGAAAAATGGGTTAGCTCTTTAACATTCGATTATATTTGATAAGGATAATGTTATTGTCTGTTGCGAGTACACGAATTCTATATCTATAGCGATTTGTAATCATCGCCCATAGCCATCAAAATGCATTTTTAAAACATGGATCGGAAAAGCAAATAGCACTTAGTGCATCCGGATAAAATACTCCCGTCCTATCGATAATCTAATATCAAACATCAATTTTCGAAAGCGGTCTCTCTATGCTCGTCGAACTCAATTCTGCGCGCATCAAACTTCGTTGAATTGCCTGCGAAGTTTTTTATTGCTGCAGGATGCGTACGCCGATTAAATTGTAGCATATTCAATGAATCGATTTCAAGTGACAGTATGCATTGGATGTCTTTTATTTAATGACACGAGTCTCTCGACACAAATGCCCTTCTATTTTTCTTCACATGAATAATAAAAGAATAATACTTGTGTCGACTTGTGTTATTAAATGGAAGGCATCCTATAATGTCCCTGAATGAAATTAGTCATCCTATCTTAAATCTTCTCTTTTCTTTTTCTATTTTTGGAAAAATATTTCATTCAAATAGAGTTTTCTTTTATTTATACCATTTTATTAATTCCAATTCGATGCAATTTTATTTAATTTCAAATCACATCACAGAATCAAATATTATCAAACCAAATTACAGAAAATGTGGATTGACGTAAATTAAGTTAAAATTGATTTAAATATTAATGAAATCAAATGATTATTTTCGAAAAATATGTGATAATATAGTAGAGGTCATCCGTTTGAAACAAAAAAGGTAGAGCGAATGTGGCGCATTGCAATGTTTCTTGTGAAACGTCTTTAGATATTTTCAGGAAAAATAAGTCTGTGTTGACGCGCGACCTTGGTGATACTTGATCATAATATTCGTTATTATTCTGCGTAACTGGTATTGTTGTTCAGTAGTCGCTGTGCGGTGGACAGCGATGATTACGCATTGCGCCGCGTTGTGCGTCGTAATATTACATCTATTATAGCCGCGCCTGACAATTGAATGTGATTATTCCTTGCACCAACGATTATTACAACGCCTCAAATTGATCGTATATCTTTGCTTCGGCAAGTTATCGAGAGAAATACTTTCTGTGCGATCTGCTGTAGAAAATACATCTAACTTGAGGCAACCGTTAATCATTTGTTATAAAATTAAGGGAAATACAATTATTTTTTTAATGATTTATTTAACATTTTTCTCTTTTTCGGATTTTAATTCCGTATATAATGTATATCGTCATACAATATTATCACTCTATATAAACGCAATTATAATAAATATCTTAATATATAAAACTCAATTATTTTTTACTTGATTATTGAAATTGAAGAGTAAAAAACCGCGATTTTAATAATCACAAATTTGTGACTAACGATAAAACTGTCGAGACGATTAATTGCGCGAAGGAATTATATTTTGCGTTAATTTTTGGTCAGCGAAAAAATAAAATTCTCTTATTTGAATGTTTTTAAGAAAGTGTTTCTATTTATCAGACTCTTACTAGTCCTTTCTTATTATAATACATAATTATTATTTTTAATTTTTGGTCGCAAAATATATAAAGAATTATATTTTGTGAAGTAGTAAAACGCATATCGATTGTATTTTCGCGAGTGATCGTTGAGTGCCATGAACGAACATCGACCGAGAAGCCTAAGAAAAGGAGGAAGAGGCCTTGGGGATATCGAACTACGGAGGAGTAACCGTAGGGTGAACAGCTCATACATCATTCTATTTGTCGCTTCCAGAGTTAACTACTTATGTAATTAGTTTATACGCACAAGAATTAATTTTTAATTAACTCTAACGTATTAATTACTTTAAATTCAATGTTAGATTGATGTGTCTACTGCAACAAGAGTCAGATTGCATTCATTAAAATTTTGATTGAAAATATTAACTGTGAAAAATAAACCGTTTATTTTCTGGCTGAATCTATTATAATAATTTTAGTAGAGATAATCACAGTTTTGATTTGATTAAAATTTTCTGGTTCATTTATTTTTAATCAGAAAATGAAGAGTTTATTTTTCATATTGTATGATTTATGTCACTTCGCTGCTGCGTATCGTGTATGATGAAATTAATATTTTATTATTGTACATTTATTATTATACATTTCAATATTGAGTACACTTCATAATAGCAATTATTAAATATCTGCTTTTATTGCTTAGATGAAAAATAATGAGAAAAAGAAAATAACACTTCGGTAACAAATTATTGATATTTTTTAGATATAAAATACTTATTTAAGTTTTCTCTTAAGATTGAAAGATGTTCACATACACATTTATTGTAGGTAAAATATAGATATAATAAGGGCAAAGAGCTAGTAATGAAAAACGGTTTTAATTCAAATAATCATAATATAAAAATTACATAAACAAACCAAACATACGTTTCGACTCCGATCGAGTCATTTTTAATGTTACAAAAATTAATACAGAATCATTAAATTTCATGTTACAAAAATTAGTAAGAATCATTAAAATCTGAGTTAAAATAATTATAAAATTCAGTAGACATCTTAATGTATGTGATAAATTAGTTCGCATTCTTCTTCATTTTATGTTTCTGGTCAATAAAGAAAAAGATAGTAAAAAAAATGACATTCTTGGCAATTATATGAGTAAAATGCTGAGCGTCCGTTAATCAAAATACATAATGTGTTTATTACGTTATCTGATTACTCAAATCAAATGTTTAGTCCTATAAATTAGCTTAAATTTTAACAATACGATGTGTGATACTATTTTTCTTTGTGTTTTGATTAACGGACGCTCAGCATTTTACTCATACAATTGATAAGAATGTCATTTCTTTGCTACCTTTTTACTTTATTGACCAGAAACATAAAATGAAGAATGCGAGCTAATTTATCACACACATATATTAAGCGAATGTCTACTGGATTTTATCATTATTTTAACTCAGATTTTAATGATTCTTATTAATTTTTGTAACATGAAATTTAATGATTCTGCATTAATTTTTGTAACATTGAAAATAACCCGATCAGAAACATATGTTTGTTTTATGTAATTTTTATATTATAATTTGAATTAAAACCGCTTTTACATTACTGGTTCTTTGCCATTATTATATCTATATTGTTTTATACTTACAAAGTCTTATAATTATACGGGCTCTTAGTTGCCAAGTGGCATAAGGTTTATGCTTATAAGGCAAACTTATGTCACTTGTCAACTAAAGGGCTCATATTATTATAGGTAATTTAATGAAATAAAAATAAGTTCACAAAATAGTGGAAAAATGTTAATATTATAACATATATATTTCTTTTTATCCGTTATTTTTATAATTTTGAATAAAATCTGAATTATATTCGTTATGTCTATATTTTTCTAAAATTAAATATTTTTATAAACTGTTAATGATAAATATTTTTATATATAATCTTAAATAATTCTCAGATTTTTTTTAATTTTATATATGTCACAAATATAAATAAAAGAAGCTTAAATAACAATAGAGTGGAAAGTGTTTTACTACCTTTTTTAATTAATTTATAAAATTTACTAATAATTATCACTTATATTTATTATAATTTTAACTTAATTTTATATTTTATTCATCATCATTTTATTTACAATTCAACGCGTAATCTGGAACATTGCAATGATACGTGAATATAGATTAAGAGAAAACTTCATTCGCAATGCGAAATATATTTTCTAAGAATAGTAACGTTTATGAGGTTGAAATTTTATAGGCAGATAGTTGATTGTAGATCGTAAATTCATTTTCCATTTCCTAAATTGTTTTGTTATTTTTTGTCCTTTTTTAAGAACAAAATTTTTATCGTTAAAAGTTGAAATAGACATATCTTTTTATAAGATATTATATATCTTATTTTCCAAGATAATATAGTTATAAGTCGCAAGTTATATTTTTCTCTAAAATTTCTTTAAAATAATGAATAATAGAAATCAATTATTAATTCATATAATGCAAATTTCGAAACATGATCGTAAAATAGGCTCGAGATAAAAAAAGGAATATTTAATTTTAAAAATCACTGCTTACTCTTTCCGTTTTTATTAAATATAATGATTTTGGCAAGATGTTTTTCAATCTCGGGCAGAGACATTAATAGAGTTAACGGGATTAACTGCAGTCTGGGAGGAGAGAAAAATAGAAAAACGGGAGAAAAGGCATGGAAATGCGAGAGATTGTTAAACGAGAGGGTGGACTCGAGAGGTGACACGAATGGCACATTTTTCTCGTGGCGATGAGAATTAATGGCTGGTACACGCGGCGTAACGCCGTGGCCTTTCGCTGCGCGAGCTTCCGCTTTATTTCTTCCCGCACTTTGCTAGCTCTCGCCGCAAAGTTTGCACCACAATTTTTCGCAAATTGTTAGCATTTCACTGCATCCTGGTACTCCCATTAAATCTGATTAAGTATTAATCATTGAAACTGTGTTTATAATATCAGTCACGTTTCAAAATACAAAACGCGGATCGAATTCGCGTACTATTCGCGAAGAGTTGTTTTCCACTGGAGTATTCCGAGGGTCTTTTCGGTTCTTTACATAACACATATCCGTTTTTAGAACAATTGTTTATTCAGACGCATTTAGATGTATGCTACACTGAAAAGTCTCGTTATAGCTTCCAAATATTGAGTGCAATAATTTCAACTAAAAGATACAGTAATATAACTAAACATAATTTTATTTTTAAAATTATTCAGTCAATAATATTATTTAATAATACTAAATATTTGTAAAGGTAAAGTTATGTTTAGTTATATTACAAAATATAATATTTATTAAATATGTATATACTATAATAATATATAATAAAAGAAGATAAAAGTATAATATAAACCATAATTTTAAAACTTATTAAGAGGAGAGGGAAAAAGAGAGATAAAATATAATACGATATTGAAATAAAGAAGTATAATTTCGACTATAATTGATCGAAATACTGTTTGCCGTGATTATACAAAATCTTGTGCCTCTCTCTAATGACAGGAGTCCTTGCAACTTCCAAACGTAGTTCTATGTGTTCGGCGAAGTTAGAAAGCTATCTTCAATCTCTCGTCTCTTATCTACACAACAAAGAGGATTGCCGGGCGCCTCTCTATGTCGTACAGTTTGCAAGGAGAGCGCTCATTTCTGAAATTAAAATTGACGGCAGTAATTGTTATTTCACTTTTAAAATAATCTAAGTAATATATAGTATATTCTTTACGATAATATTATTCACATGAAGTCACATGAATTCAATGATATGATCGATAAAGAGGTAAATTTTACTTGTATATTTTGCTGTTTATTTAGATTTTAGTAAAGACAAAAATATGAGAAGTTTTGTAAATTCTTTTTTTAAAGCAATCTATTGTAATGTTCCTTTTTAAAATGTGTTCTCTTTTAGTAAACAGTTAAAATAACGAAGCATTTAATAGTAAATATAACTCAGTTTTGGGACATGATATAATTTGCACTGTCTATGACACTATTCTTGTATATCACGTTAGATTGTCAGAATCATTTGTCAATATTTGAATTGGCGCATCGCACATCGAAAACACTATTTGTGCTAACAATACCTCTATTTGATCATGTTGCTGAATTTATCCCGAGAATGTTTAGTGCACTATCAATGTTTAATTTATATCGCTCACTGCAGATTTAGAATGTTTCATTCGCCGAATTTTGATGACGTTTCCTTCTGTCATATTAAACATTCAGTAACATAATACGACATATTTAAAAAATATCTCGTTTCAAGAAATTATCAATATTGAATTCTTTTTTCATAATCTCATAAAAACGTTATTATATTAAAAATAACAAATTTCATGTGTTTCAAATAGATATTTCAATATCGTATTACCTATATTGAATCACTTTATACGAAATTTAACACGTAATGCATTAAATTTGCGTTTTATTTCAAATGTTGGAATAAGTATATTTGGATCGATTAATTAAGCGATAGAGTAACTCGATAATGAATATATCATAGAGCAAATGGGACAAAATTTTGAATTATAATTGAAATAAATCGGAAATTATTATTTAATTGATATCATAATTTATTCCAAGAATTACATCAATCTATGTCAATTTAAATCATTTATTATTTTATGCGCGATTAGATTTATGATTTATTTATACACTGAAAGAAAAAATTGGCTGTTACAATAATTTAAATAGTAAAATATAGCATAGCAATTTTAATTAGCTGCAGTGGTCAATTTTTGGTTGCAGAGGCCAATTTTTGATTACGTTAGCCATCCGCAATGGCCGCTGTAATAAAAAATTGGCTGCTGCGGTCAATTAAAAATGCTATGTCATATATTCAGTCAAATTCTTTGACAGTAGACTTGTATGGTTCGTGTGATCCTATATATATCGATCATAATCCGAGATCATAATCATCGCGAAATGATATATAATTGTTCGATAAAATAGTAATATTATTCGCTGGTTTTATTCACTATATTTTTTCAATTGTTTCTATAATATCAGCTCTTAAAAAAATATATTATAATATATAGATTTCTCTCCAGTAATCGCTTTATATTTTTCGAGTGATTAGATGATTAATTTACTTATTTTAGATCAAACATTTGATTTAGTTTGAACTAAAATCATTAAAAGCTGTGTTATCTGACATCGCTTATTATCCTATATTATTAAGGCTTACGTCACAAATCTCTAGTATCCATTCTATAGGATCTTTCGTCCATATCTATCCGTTATCCTTTCGCAATCTCCACGCCCACCTTCGCACTTTGCATGCGTTCGCGGAATCCTTCCTCGCATCCTATTATCCTGTTCCTCTTTCCTCCGCCCTCCGAAGGCGCCTTAAAGATAGAACGAAAAATTCACTTCCGCCGAATTTATTTCCTACGCGGCGCGCCTGCGTTATCTTTGCTCAATCTCTTCATAGATTATCCGTATCCTCCGCTCCGTAGGATCACGTTCGGTTGGTGAACTCGTTCAAAAATGGTACGATCGTTCGAGACTTACCATAATTTTGATTCTCACAAGGAAATCGATGGAAGAGTTCCCTTCGACTTTAATGATCTTTGAATGTTTTCTAGACAAAAATAATAATTTTTTATAAGAATTTAATTATACTTTTAGGAAATGTAACTGTTTTTTTCTTTTTTACATAGGTAATGGTTTTTTTTCGAAGCAAATATCATCGTAACTATTAGTAGGAATAATTGCTAGCAGAGGGGATGGGGTAAAACTCTACCAGTTCTCATATGTCTGAACTTAGTTAAAGAGTCACCTGATCTAAAGGATTCCTCTGCGACTTCCGCCAAGTCAGTAAGGATTACGAAATTTTTTCCGTATAATATGGGTTGCGAGATTTAAACGCGATCTTTTAATTAAGAATCTATCGCTCTCACACAAAGACATACGATATGTACCAATGAAAATGTGTGTACGAGATAGAAAAATGTGTTCTAAATAAAAATCGAATGGTTTGAAAAGTAACTTTATAATAATAATTTAAAAAATTGGTTTTAATTAAAAAATTGTTATTTGTAAAATATACGATTTTACATAATTTTAATAAGTACTCTTAAAATCGTCCAACTTTTATTTCAAACTTTTTTCTTTCTCTTCAATGATATTCACTCCCTAAAATGCGATTGGGTTCTGATAAAAAAATGTACTTGTCTCTGTTTGTTTAGAAAGTGACATATTTAAAGCTCATCAAAATCGAAAGGGGACATTTTTATGAATTTCCTTGTGAGTTAAAAGCCTGGTGTGAATAGAGAATGGTTACCTTTTTATTCGATCTAATTGCTTTTTTGCGTTCAATCATCGGCGAGCGCGAAATTTTATTTAAATGAATGACAGTAATAAGTAAAGGCATGTTTCGCGAGTTTCCTCGTTAAATAAAGGGAAAAAAGGGAAGTCCATTTAATCCAATATTTGGTGCCCGTCGACGAACTGCCGTAACATAACGGGTTCGGGGGTGGTTGCAAGAACGTTGAGGAAACGAAAGCTCTCTCCGGGTGTCAGGGAGGGGGTTGAGATGGTAGGGGGCAGAGAAACGGCGGAGTGCGGTTTGGAGCAAACTGAAAACCGATAAACCCGCGATGTCTAGACGAACCACGTTTATTTATGTAACAATGTCGGGTGCCCACCGACGAGCAACCGCGGGCCGCCGCTCTTATCGGGGAACTTTTCACGGGGAGTTTTGCGCTTTCTCTCCGCGCCGCTTTTGTGCGGCGAACGTCGTTGCTCTGCAACCCAGGAAAATCTCAAATGCGGAACACGACGTCGTCGCTTGACATCGTTCGTGACGGAGGAATTGTATTCGAGAAACTAGTTTAGACTCAATTCGGTTAACTGAACTGTCGCGAAATTTAATTAACACAATTATTACGGATCAGTTACATTCCAATGAATTTCACTTTTCTAAGAGCGTGTAATTTGCATCCCGAATTATATATCGAAATTATAGAATATCCCGCGAGAAGGAATGACGTTATTGGCACATATTACATAAAAATGTGCAGGTTATCATGTAACTAAACTGTAATGTAGTTAGTTTCAGTTATTATGCTGTTCATGCTATGTTATACAATTCACTAATTGAGTTGCTACGTAAAAGCTGATAATTATATTGATTGTAATTTAATTATATTCATCGAAACGTCTATTAAATTCTGCAAACTGAAATTACATTTCATACCAACGATATATTTAAATGAGTATCTCGATCAATGACATATACACAAGTTAATATTCTAATAATAAGTTGATGTTCTGTCTTTTGATTCTCTTTTTCTTACTAAGAACCAAATTATATCATATATTTTTACACAAAGAATATATTTAGTTATATATTTGGACACATTAATTACTTGTTTCAAATATTTCGAAGATTTCAACGCATTTAATTTATTCCAAACGTGTTCCAAAAAATAGATTAATTACTTTTTCCGATAGTAAAATAACATTTTTCTGTATGTATATTAAAGGTGACAGAAGATAAGAGTTTTCGCGAGCGTTATTTAACGTTAATCTGTTATATTTATAAATAATAGAATATTTCTCTCTCTCTCTCTCTCTCTCTCTCTCTCTCTCTCTCTCACTTTCTCGCTTTTTCAGAAAGTAATTCCACAAGTGTAATTACGTTTAAAATAACAGTACGACTGTCGTCGTATGTGCAACCACTGCAGCATTAAGCACGCTCGTTCTCGCGACGTCAATTCTCCTTTAATTACATCGATGTCAAGAACGGGAGAATGACACACGTGCGCGGATGTCAAAGGGAGGAATAATTAGAGTGTGTTAATGAGTTACACGCGACGCGGTCACCACCAGTATGACGGGGATATTTGCTTTTGTACGCCGCATGTATGAGCGTAAATTACGAAATACGACCGGGCGCGAACGATGCGATTGTGGGAGAGAGAGAAACCTTTATTGAGGCCGTCTGCGGTCTGTCGACTCCCTTTTTCTTCGTGGTTAATGTGACTCACGGTCGCGGATTGCACGACGATGCGAAATATCTCATTGCTTCGCGCGATTCTCTCATCGCGTTGAGAATCGCCGGAGCGCGGCGGACACGTTGCGAACGGTGTTCGGCGATGTAAATAAGACCAATATATATATAGAGAGAAAAAAATCCCGTCGTGCTTACTACTACCGCTTTGAATATCATCAAACAGTCGACCAGTAGTAATTCTATCGTCTGAATTTACCCCGTCGAACGTTTTGCACCGCGCGGCTTGTGAGGCTTGTTTTATTTCTCGAAGAAATCTAACCGTGAATTTGTTCGGAATTTTATTCAGTTTATGCAGTATTGAGTTTAGTACACGCTGGCGTGTTTAATAAAGCTCATCAATAATCGATGAGTCTTTATAAATAACAGTCATAATAAAAAGACTTAGATTTTATAAAATCTGCTGAACTATTTCTTTTCGATATTTTTTTGGAAAGTGTAAATTATATTCATATTTCAAATAACAAGAATATAAAGGCTAATGAGAGCTATTCGCTGTTATTAGTGCGATCATATATAAGATATGTTAAAGAGTGAATTTTATATACGTAAGTAGTTCACCCCCAATTGCGCGCCGAAAATCCTTCGGACTTAAAACGTAAATCTAATCAACTACCGTAGTAATATCACAATTTTTGATGCTTATAGTATCATAAATTGGATCTTAATAATATGTTGAAAGACATATTAAGGCCGGTATTCATAGTTAATTCTTATATTCAAGATCGTCTTAAGTACAGTCTTAAGATGTCACGAATCAATCAAAGGGCTGCATTCGCGTCTTAAGACATTATTTAAGACAGTCTTCAAATAAGAACTGACTATGAATACCGGCCTAAATTCTAAAAATGTAAAGTTAAAGTAATAATAAATGTAAATCTAAGAGAAAAAAAAAATAAGATTGCGAAGAATATCACAAGTACTTACGTAGTATATAAAATTCACTCTTTAACATATCTTATATATGATCGCACTAATAACAGCAAATAGCTCTCATTAGCCTTTATATTCTTGTTATTTGAAACTTTCGAGAGTTTTCTTTAATTGATTTGTTGAATATTCATATTTGCATCAATAATACATGCATTTCCTATAATTAAATTTCCAAACTGTTTTTTTTTTTTACTATAAACACAACAATTTAACAATATTAAATCGTATAGAACAATTTAATTTGCGTCCGAAAATATGACGAAATTTATCGATGATCTATAAACATCATTACTATAGGTACACGAAAAGAACGATTTTGCTGAAGTATTAAAAAATTTAGTTAGATACAGACCTGAAAATCATTTTGTTAGATCATCAAAATAATTGTGTAGGACGTCGCTTAAATTGATTATTAATATTAATAAGATCATTGATTAGATTTAAAATAAAGATAGAGCGTCTATTATTGTCTAAATCAATTTTAGAATCAAGAATATTAAATTTAAAAACAAATTTGATTTGCTTATTATATAAAGTCGTTTCTTCGATTATTACTTTTACATATAATAATATTCTCTTCAACAACAGAAAATAATTCTTGTTTCGACTATTAAAATTTGCAATATATAAGTATATTTTAATATTATTATCAAGAAAATATTTTTTAAAGATAACATTACTTAAAAAGAAGAAAATTAATTGAGTAATCACTTTTCTTAGCAATAGAATATTTTTCTGTGTGTAACCGACGGCTAAATTTATAACGTTTTTCATTGTTGACGTTTTATCCGCTGGATTGTGCCCGTCTATGAAATTTGCGGCCATCCAAGATTCGTATATGTGTAACAGAAACTCGCCGTCGTGTTGTCGTGTTGTTGCGACCTACGAGTCGCCATTGTTATCGTAGTCAGCAGATCATGGTGAGAGAATAACATCGTCCCATTGCGCTGGACGCGAAATGGATTTCATTACGTTCCACTCGGTTAAAGCAGCAAAATATGGAAACGGTCTTCGGAGACTTCACTAAAGGTAAACTGCTGTGAATTTATGAATGAGCGAATCGACAATCTTGCTACTTCTCGTTACACCTTTCTCTCTCTTTCTCTCTCTCTCTCTTCCTCTCGTTCTCTCCTGCTCTGTCTCCGTGCGTGATTAATTCTTCGAGGTGGTTATTTAATTGCGAAGGCTACGACGATGACAATCAGTGAATATTAAGAAGGTGTTATTTTATAATACCTAACCATTGAGAGAGAATTGTATAACGAACGATGAAACGACATTGGGAATAATGACGCATTTTTTTTTTTAAATTTTGAATAAAAAAACGACGAGTTAATTTAATCAGTAAATATATCTCTTTATTTGTTCTTTAATATACACACACCCGCACAATAGTGAGCTAATTATAAACCATTAATTATTTATTTATAAGTAGAATAGGCTAAGTTTGTATTTAATGATTGGCAAATAATTCTCGTTATATTTTACACAATAATTTGGTATAATTCCCTAATTCAGGAAATTTGTGATGATTCGAGTTTACGCTCATAATTCCATTACTAATATGAATACGTTGAAAGTGAGATACTAAATCGTTATACAAGTTGTCGAACGCAGTTTACAATTTCATGTTAATCTCGTTGAATGATGCGAGAGAGAAATAAATGCGATTTACTCTGGCTATTACTCGAGCAACTAATTAAATATTCGGTAAATGCCTAATTTTAAAACGCTGATTTTACAGATTTGTGTAATCCATTCGACAGTATAATCAATTCATTTGTAATACACTCGGCGCGGGTTAATCACTCTGTCTAACATTGCATCATTTCATTACGCTGTGTTTCCTACCAAAGACGATCTTTATTTCACAAAAATTTGAAAGAAAGATATTCATAGCAAACTACCATCTTTGCTGGTTTAAATTCTTTTAAGTAGAAATTCATTCAATTAATTTCTTTGACAAAATTCATTTTCAGTTCAACTTTGATTCAATTTTAGACTTTGATTCAGTTCTAAAATTTATACGGAAAAAACGATTTTGGGGAAATATCTAAAAATTTCAGCTATATATAGATGCAAATTATTTTGAGATAGTCCAACAAAATTATTTTCCGATCTAACTGCATTTTTGGATATTTCAGGAAATCGTTCTTTTTATGTATCGTAAGATTTAAATAGTAGCGTCTCGCGATAGTTCCTTCCGATCCACGTGGTCCAATTAAAACTCATGCACGTACGCACGCACGCACGCGAAACATGCGTCAGTCACTGGTTAACCAAAAGGATAATGCATCGGTTTGAAATCCCGTCGGTGCAACAGTCTAGAAAATTAAGTCTGAACCCTTGCAGTTGCTGCTGCAGTCGGGGGGGCCCCGATGCCGATCCATGCGCATACAACGCGACGTATCTCCGACATAAATTGCGCGGGTCCCTGACGGTGGCATCGTCGATAGCGTTCTTTTTGCACGGTGTCGGGGAGGCAACTTCCCTCTCTCCCATTTCTGCTTTAAAGGTAACTGCCGCTACTACATCGCTGGGACATCCACCGGCTGCACGCGCGACTCTGTCGCTTCGTTGACGAAACTGGCCTAGCAACAGCGAATTTTTCACGCGGTTGCTCGTTTCTGTTTTACGTCAAAAGCTCCAACGCTATCGCGTCATACAATAGAACGTATATCCAATAATCCACTATCAATAAAAGTCTACAGCTAAAACGGATTTTGATCTTTTTTTTTTCAACGAAAAAATTTCAACAGTTTAACGTTTAGTTCTTTCTTCATTTTAAAATCGAAGATTTTGAAATGCTTGTTAAATTAATTGAAAAGACTGGAAGAATAGTTTATTATCTACTCTCTAATTCAATTGTTTTTAAATTAAATCGTTATTAGTATATTTCAAGACTTTTATTGCTGAAAAGAATGTAAAAAATTCAAAGAAATTTTATGTGGACTTAAACTCTTTCTTCAAGAAAAAAGTTTTTCCTCTCGTTTTTCCATTTGTCTCCGAATCAAATGATACGCGAACAACCCTGGTACACTTGTAACGGTGTCTTCACGAAAAATAAATAAAACAGTGTACGATCGGCGTGTATATATAGTGATCGCAAATACAGTCCCTTTCGAGGGAGCTCTTTGCCGGGAGCCGTCTCCTGGGCCCGTTCTTGAAGCCACTTCTTGCAGTGTCGTGCGGGTACAGCGAGAGCGAGCGTATATTTTTCAGAAGTATCGCATGCACGGTACAGGTGGCTCAGGTCTTAAAAATGCAATAAAGGGAGAGAAGGAGGGTACGTAAGGTCAAGAGGTGGTTACGAGTGGCGGTGGGTTCCTCGAGTGCCAAACGATTCAATGTAGAGACTCTCTTTTACGACCTTCCAGTCCCCTTTCTCCCTCTGCCTCTTCTCTTTTTTTAAATCTTTTTTCTTCTCTCGGCATCTCACTTTCCTCATCGTTCTTTCTTCGTCATCACACCCTACCTTCGAACCACACTCGCTTGTATTCCCTTCTTACGCGATTCTATCTGCGCTACACTCAGTTTTCTGGGTCAAGTGTGAAGGAGCGTTCGAGCGAAAAGCGTTGATGATCACTGCTCAAAGCCCGACATTTTAAATACGTCAGTCGGAAACGGTTTCATAAAGAAAAAGCTTTTTTTAACGATTTGCGATGCGGAAAAGTACACATATTTGCAAAAAATTAAAAGGACTGTAGTGTGTTATTTACTTTATAGAAAAAGAAATATACGAAAAACATTTTAATTTTTATCTTTAAATTATTTATTTACTCCATTTTACAATTTAATATGTTAAATTATTGCATTTTTAATTTAATGTTGATTGAACTTTCTTACGTTCGAACATTATTAATTTTAATATTTTATTTTTTTCTTATTATGAATTTTTTAACTGAAAAAGACTTGATATTAATCAAAGCGTTTTTATTTTTCTATATTCTCTTAATTAATGAAAAGTTAATGTATTATTTTCATATCTAACTTGTTCATTTTTGGTTTCTATTTGATATTTTTGCTGAGTAAATTAATGAGCTTGCTTTCTTCTTTTTTTTTTTATTAAATTATTAATTATTCTAAATATGTAATCTGATTAATCCAGCCTTATATAATTTTCACATTTGTCACAATCTTCGTAATCTAATATGTTAATTAAGTAGATAGGTGACGATAGCTAGAGCTTTAGAGTATCACAAAAATTTGCCATGTTTAACTTAATAATTATATTGTATTATATTAAAGAAATACTAGCCTTATTTATTTATTAGTTTATTTACAGAGCTGACGTATTATTTATTACTTGTGAGCGATAGATCAGGTAAAAAAATAGAGATCGAAAAAGCCAATAGAAAAGTTGTCAGCAGTCGGCTCAGGTAAAAGAATTGCTTTATTCTAGATTTAGAGCTCTAATCATAGAACGCACTACAGTTACCTCAAAAATCTTGTTCTCTATAAAAATAAAATAAAAAACCTAAATTAACATCTATATAATTATTTGTACATTCCTCTATCTCGTGAGAATATAAATAATATAAAATGTTCTAAACACTTCACCTAACTACTTAAAAATTAAGAAAGCAATTAATTTAAGAAAAAAAACGGGATAAGCATACTATATAATTATATATTAGTGTAGTAATTAGTATTCGCTCATTTTATGGTACTCGCTTGTAGAATCTTTTATATAATTTCGCTTTAACTCATTCGTTTTTCTCTCTGATTTCGGGTACTTCGTTTTAATCTCACTCCGACACGTTTCTTTTCAACCTCGCTTTGAGGCTCCTTTCGGCAATATCTCGTCGGCGGCGGCGAGTCCACGCCTTTTCCGGACTCGAGAGCGTTTACACGCTGTAACGGGTCCGGTGCACGAACTGTGCTTAACTGATTTCGCGGCTGAGGCACTTCTGTTAAAGAGGCGGCCTTAGACATCGCCACCGGCGGATAGCGGAAAAGATGGATAGAACGAGGGCTATTCTTTAGTCGCGCGCGAGGCGGGAAGCCGACGACGTAAAAAGAACACGCCGCTGCGCAAGCTTGCACGAAGACGAATTGTTCACGGCACCGACACCGGTTTTACGGTTTTACCATTAACCCGCTTTTCCGCCTTATTGGCGCGTCGTCCTGTCCGAGCACTTCGCTGCCAAGCACCCGCACGAGTCATTAGCAGGGGCCATTCTATCGTCTCCCCATTCCTCGTTTTCTCAAGCTAGAAAACTACTTCTCGCAAGTGCATTCTCATCCCAGAATCGTACTAGGAGCGTACTGATTGATTGCACGGTTCTTTGGCATGCTCGACAGACACTTCGTATTTGCACTCGTCATGTCAGTCGTCTGGCACGCCAAACAATTTTACAAACTTTCTTCCTCTTCGTTTTAAATTCTGCGATATTTCAATTTCAGTGCTGATGCTTGAGACATTTTTTTGTATGCAAATCGTACTATTAAGAAATTTCGTATACAGATTGCTATATGCAAATTATTTGTGTGACGTGATTAACAGATCTGTGGACAAGACGGAGATTCTGCAATTAGTGGTTTAGCCAACTTTTTTTTAGAATCGCTTTTATCATAATCTTTTAACTACTTAGACATAACTTTTTTCAGAAGCCAATCACGAATATTGGACCACCGGACGGAACGCGATCTAAAAGGGGATATCTTAATTCGTTCTGCGTTCCTATCATTTGCATGCCGATTTTACGATGCACCCTCGTCCTTTTTTTGTGACTTTTATGCATGGGTACGAGCGTGTATTCGTGTATCCATGTGACGATCTTTGCCTTTAGGCTGAAATTTTTTTTGCCAAAGGATTACTCATCTGCCAAGATAAAAATCATTATTTGCTTTAACAAGAGAAAAATTGTTTTCTGCATTTTTTTTATATAATGCAATTTTTAAACGAAGTTAGTTTCTTTTGAATATTTTTTTTTTTAGTAAAGCATGATTTCTGAAACGGCGTATTTTTAATGTATTTAATAGTTAATATTAAATACATTAAAACATTTCCTCAACAAAAGATATTCGTTCGATGTGGTACATAAAATTATATGTGTAATTTAATTGCGCATCTTAAAATTTTTAAATGCGGAATTTTAAAATCCAAAGAGATCAACGGAGAGGAAAAGAGAGCAATCCAATTTACGACAGAAGGAAAGGGAAGAAGAGGAAAAGAGAAAGAGGGAGAGAGAGAGATATCGTTATTTATTAAGCGCTTTAGAATTGAATTCTCTCGAGCTGCAAAAAGCAGTACACAATTGAGCAGCAGTATAAGAAAAATTGAAAGCAAATACATAAAATAAAATTACAAAAATAAAGGCGAAGAGAAAATGAAATAGAAAAATAGAAAAGATGAAAATTGAAAAACAGAGGGGAAGAGAGAGGGAGGAGGGAGGGACAGGGAGGGAGGGAGAGAGAATCGTGGAAGGAATGGACGAAAGAGTGTAGAAAGAACGGTGAGATTACTTAAGTCGTAAACGTCAAATATGCAAACATTGCATTCGGAATGATAATCCCGTCTCTGCCCGCGGCTGCATGCCGTGCCGCCGTCGCGTTTAATATTCTTATTT